>NW_015386934.1:0-40324 GCF_001527695.2 Protobothrops mucrosquamatus
ACCCTTTCCAAGCCTTGTGTGTTATTGCTTGTTCTTTGTTTTGGCTGTTGGTTCTCATTACTGCAATTGGCAAACTGCATCTTGTTTGGGATGGACCACCAAAGCTCAAGTCTTTTCAGTGGTCTCATGATTAGACTTTTCTTTTTCTGGCTGAAAGTCTCTCATTCTGTATTTGGCTGTTTTTGCATTTTTCTGCTATTGCCCTAAATCTGTTATTCTTCTTTCATGTAAGACTGGTAGAGATTCAGAGAATACAAGCCATCTTGCTGGTTCCCACTGAATTATTATCGCTCATAGAATAGTGTCTTCTGGTTGATTAAGGGGTGGGGGAATTGATTAGGGAGCTTTTTCAAATGTTGATTTCAACATTCTTTGCCCTCTTTGAGTACTTTAGATGGGATGCTCAATGTCTCCATCCATCCATCCATCCATCCACATCTATCTATCTATCTATCTATCTATCTATCTATCTATCTATCTATCTATCTATCTATCTATCTATCTATCTATCTATCTATCTAATCTATCTAGTTCAGGGGTAGGCAACCTTGGCTCTTTTATGACTTGTGGACTTCAACTCCCAGAATTCCTGAGCCAGCATGGCTCAGCTTGAAAACCTCTCCCTTCCCCTCAGCATGGCTGGCTCAGGAATTCTGGGAGTTGAAGTTCACGAGTCATAAAAGAGCCAAGGTTGCCTACCCCTGACCTAGTTCATACTTCTTAATCGCCCATCTCCCTCAGAGATATATTTTTATCATATAAATGTATCCTTTTCCAAGCTTTGCCCCAACTTTGCTTGTGTTTTTTTCAAGAGCTGCAGATAAAGAGTCTTCCCCTCCCCCAGAGGAATGCCTTCAGCTTCTAAGCAGAGCCACACAAGTCTTCCGGGAAGAATATATTCTAAAACAGGACTTGGCTCGAGAAGAAATCCAGCGAAGGTAACCTTGGCTCTTCCTTTCTAAATTTCTAAATCCTAAATTCTAAATGTAGCAAGTCGTTTTAGCATTTTCTTACAGTGACTAAAATGAGGCTTGTTTTAGGTCTTAAGGTTCTGCTGCCCGAAACAAAATAGAGAAGAATTCAAAGTGCCACTAAAATTTTTATTACATGCAATGTTTCAGAAAAGGGCACTTAAATGATTTGCAATGTGTGTATAACAATATTTCTAAAAATGAACAATTCTGCCTGTATGTTATCAAAAAAACGTCAATAAAAGTCTAAAATTGAATTTTGAATCATCTCTTTTATTTACTGCCTACCCTAGTCTTGGTTTTCTGCTGACTTAAGTGTAATACAGCTGATAAACCTACACATTTTAAAAATAATCTGTGTTATTCTGAGAAAAGCATTTATTCTATTTTTCTGCTCCCCTAGTGATTTATTTACAAATGAAAATAAATGAAAAGAAATCCCATTTTCTCCATATTAACTATACTTAAATGTTTCTACATTTTTCTGCTTTAGTCCGTGGAATAGAAGAGCTAATAGTCGTTTTTTGAATATTCTGAATATCTACTTTAAATATTAGAGCCTTAGGTGTTTATCTTCTGCAATATATTACTCAACAAATGTGATTGGAGGGAAACAAAATATGCAGACTGAGGCATTGTTTCCCATCTAACCTTTTAATCTTTTCTCCATCTCAGAGTGAAATTGCTGCGTGAACAGAAAAAAAAACAGCTGGAAGATCTAGGGTGCTGTCGAGAAGAAAGGTAAAGACCAACCCATTTGTGAGCTGTTTGGCACACATACACACCCCTTATTGATTTAAACAATGTAAATGTTATTCCTTAGCCAAAAAGAATCCTAGAATGACTTGTTATTTGAGTAGGACATGTACCACTTTTAGGGCTTACAGTCTAAATGACAGACAAGGAACTGGAGATGTATATTAGGAGAAACAAGTTCAGCATGAGTTCTCACTGCTAGTTGTTTGGCCAGCTGCAACATAAGCAGTTCATGTAACTGCATGGAATACTGCCATCACTGACAGTTATGAGAGATCCAAAATCGATTAATTTCAGGAGAGGAAACAAAGCAGCCTTGTCTCATAGTTAGGCGGAATGGTTTAGAGCAAAACTACACAAAGAATTATGATGGGTTTCCTGGTTCCAAGTACTGGATTGCCTCATGGAAGTAGCAAAAGTCAATGCTGCAGAATATTCTTGAACAGAAAGTATTTCAGATTCACACACATTCAATAGCTCGAATGGCTTGTGTTTTAGATGTCTATGGAGATCCTCAATCATCCAGGTCATGGTTACCCCAGAGGTGCTTTTCCAAAAGGCAATGAGTCTTTCTTATTTTTTTCCTTGAAAATATTTCACTTCTCATCCAAGTGGAACTTAAGAAGATCCTTGGATGAGAAGTGAAATATTTTTAAAGAAAAAAACCAAAGAAGTCCAGTTGCTCTTTGGTAAAGTAACTTTGGGACATGAGTTATAGAGTTGCAAAAACCCATTTGTGCGTAATTTTGGAGAGCTACTGCCATATATTGATAGGTACCATTGAACAAGACAAATTCACCTATCTTAGACTGGGAGGGCCAGGCATTATAGGAAGCAATTTATAGGACTACTGACCCAGGTTGCTGAATCTCAATTTTACAACCTCAATTTTCTGAGGTTGTAAAACTGAACTGTACACTAACCAGATTGTTCACACAACTTGTTAAACTATGAAATAATCTAGCCAAGGTTAACATGAGCATGCATCTGCTGGGTGCGATACTCTAACCATCGTCCAAGCTGGCACAGAATCTGAGGTTCATGGGTGGAAGCGTCTGTCTTAAGTTTCACAGTAAACAAAGGAAGGCATAGGGTAGACTAGAGAACCTATTTCTTCTCCCACCCCAAGAATTGTAATTCCTATGAAGCATTTAAGGAAGCCTTATGTTGCTCAGTCCAGGCATAGGGTAAAACTTAGTTTGTGGAGTTTGTGGAGTTTGTTGGGTTTGGACAGATGCTTTTGGCCTTTTTCTTTTTTCTCTTTAACATTACCAGGCCTAACATTTAGCTCCAAGGTGAAACTTAAGTTGTATATTCTGTATCTTAAGTGCTCTTTTGGTTCTCCGTAAATGCTGCTACTAGGGATCATAGAAGTTGATTTGCAATGAATGTATCCATTAGAAATTGAATGAAATTACTCAAGGAATAAATACATTTTATGTGTAAAAAAACAAAGGTGTGCTGCTGTCCTGAAAGTAACGTTTTGTCTTCTCATAAAGGAAAAGCTTGAGGGAGATGGCAGAGCGTTTGGCTGACAAATATGAAGAAGCCAAAGAGAAACAAGAGGATATTGTGAACAGGTGAGGATATCTTATTATTCTGATTGGATGAAGTAACTGTAATTATCTAACTTCTTGCTAAAGAAACTGTTGTAGACTTGCTTAGAAGCCCAGTCATTAAACTGAATTCCTTTCCAAATTATAATACAGGTGTTAATAGAGGAGTTTATGGAAAGGCAGTTACAAGCTACATACCAGCAAAATGAAAATGGATAAGCAGTTTTATCTCTGGAACTGCTTCACTAAAATACCAGATAACATACTTACTGGGTTCAAAAGTTCTGTCAAGTCAAACCAAACTAAACTATTATTTAATTCAATGTGAAAATTGCTTTAGCGGTATTTAGCTTTTTAGAAAAAAGGGGCTGCTAGTTTTCTAACAATCATTCTTAGTACTGTACTATTGTACCTCTTTTTCCTTGTCAAACATCAAACAGCTAGAGTAACCTATAATTCTGCTAATATTTAATTAGCAAAATAAAACTAATTTACTTTTGAACAAAAGTGTACATCACACCTCACCAAATAAGAAACTAAAATCTACAAGTAAATTTGAAAGGGACAGTTATATACTGTATAGCACTATTCTGAGTTATGTAGTCTGAAAATGCATAGCAAAACCCCACCTCCACTGCCCCTTGTTAGAAACCTGATGTTCTTTTTGTGGCTACAGGATGAAGAAAGTTCTCCGTAGTTACCATTCACAGCTGCCTGTCCTATCCGATAGTGAAAAGGATATGAAGAAGGAGCTACAAACAATACAAGAACAATTGCGGCATTTAGGCAATGCTATCAAGCAGGTAAGTGGTTGCTCATTTCTAAAAACATATCTAGAAAATAAAAGTATTTTTGAGGTGTTTCTCCTTGTTGCTTCTCTATAATTGTAGGTTAAAATGAAAAAGGATTACCAGCAGAGAAAAATGGAGAAGGGCAACAGTCCACAGAAGCCGAGCATCAACCTCAGCACATATCAGAGGAAATGTATCCGGGCTGTTCTGAAAGAGGAGTGAGTCTATTGCTTGCTGAGCTAAATGATTATTTTCTTGCATGATTTAATATTTGGCTAATGGCAAATGCCTGCATGGTGCACAGGCTTCTATCTTGGCTGAGTTTCTAGGCTGCTGGCAAGTGCTTTACTAATGGTGTATATAAATGATATGTTCTGGCCAGAGTTGTACAGGTCCTAAATATTTGTGTATTTACTAGCTTTCTGAGAGTGACAGACCCCTCCCCCCAATTCTATTTCCAGTAAGAGGAAGGCAATTTGTGAGACTCTGTAGGTATTACTTATACATCAAATACCACTGGACTAACCAAAATTTGTTACATTTAAAGATTTAAATTACAAGCTGTCTTTCTTACTATCCTTGCTCAATACTGAGATAAAGAAAACATTTTTTTTCTCTCTTTCAGGGGAGAACACATTCAGGAGATGGTGAAACAAATAAATGACATCCGGAATCACGTAACCTTTTAGTCATCAGACTAAAGACTTACATTTCTGGAATATTAAACATTACCAGCTGCCTTTTTCCTAATTTATAAATTGAACTATTTTTTACAAAAAGATTCATTATTAAATACTCGTTAGAGGATGCGTCCAGTTATAATGCATGGTGCAGCATTCTACAGAAGGCATGATGCTAAAGATGTCTGACATCCGCCCTTTTGTGACTTCAATTTAAATACATGTTTGTAATATCACACTGCTTGTTTCAAAATAAAAATCAATACAACCACTGTACCAAATCTTTCCTCATAGATCATCATCTGAGCTAACCTTATGAACCCTTCTTAGATCATCAATACAATACATTTAAATAGAAAGAAGGTATGAAAAGAATTGCAAGACTTTTCTCTTTTAATTTGGAACACTTTTGCAGTATACACCTCCAATACAGTTAACAAATGGTTACATTTTTTAATTCAATAGACAGGATAATTTTACATCCACAGTTTCACAGGACACCAGTGGCTTTTGCTGGAATGCAATATAATTCCAAAATTGTGGAATTTGAAGGCTAGTTTTTTTTAAAAGGGGGCTTTATAGATTACTTACCCATCTCCCACCCTTATCCTTGGCCACACTGTGTTGTTAGAAGCTGTATAGCCATAGGAGATTCAAAAGTGAAAGGAAACTATTTGACATATTGGAAGAACCTATTGTGCACATATTAAGATTGTACAAGTCTTCCAGTAATTCTGTGATCTTTTTGTATACATTTTGCATACAAAAAGACTGTACAAGTATACAGAACAGAGCCAGCCTTACTGTTCTTTACTCATTTTGCACACAATCCCTGTTTAAATCAGTACATGTCACAGTGTTATACCTATTTGTAGTAGCCAAGCCTTTGAATGAGACTGAAAGCTAATGGTATAAATTACTCCTTTACATTAAAAAAGTCAGATCCATACAGCCTTTTTAAAAAAAAGTTAATTATGAAAGCAATTCATTTTCAAGATCAATTTTGAAATTAGCATTTCCTGCCATTAAAACAAATTTTCCCTTTTAAAAATTGTGTGAATTAGCAGCATATTATTCTTCTCGGGTTTGTAGACTTGTGGAGTTACAGTATTATATTGTCAATATTTAATTATATGTATAAATTTTAAATGTAGTACTACAGATCTATTTTCCCTGCGTTTCCTTCCATGTTAGTTTGATTATTTCTTTCCCTAATGATTCTGAAATACTTCCAGGCTTCAGGACGAATGGCAGAACAGTACTTGTTCACTATGCTAAACAGAATATTATGCATCCAATTTAGGGTATCATTCTTTATGTGTGTCATAGCTAATCTCCCCACTTTAGAGATCATAGCATTGCCTCCCCAATTAACACATGTGGTTTTTAGCCAATTTAATACAAATGCTTAGATGAGCTTGACCATATTTGGCAGGGGTCTTTGAAAATGCTGCTTTCCTAAAAGGAAAGCCATCGTCGTTGAAATTTAATGATGTACCAATTGCATCAGCAGGATTATGGAAGAAGGGTAAATCCATTTCTAATACCATATTAAAGATGCAAAGAAACATGCTAATGCACTTCATTAGAGCAAGTTCTTCATTTCTTTTTTTGTCACTGCAATGTTTTTAACATTTTTTTCTAACCAGCAGATTGAAACAGACTGGATTCCAGCAAATGTTTTTTGATTTTGTACCAGTTACATAATTAGAACTTACAGGGAATCAAGTTGCCCCCCCCCCCTTTCTCCTCACCTCAATTACTACCCAGAAAACCTGAAACAGATACACTCAGTTGATGGTCCTTGCCCACCCAAAAAGTAAAATAGAGTGATAGCTTTTTTTCAACAATGGGGAAGTACTCAAGCTGCTCATCTATTTACACCAATATACGAATTAGATATTGGATCAATACTTGCTTGTTCAAGAACCAAGTCATAATAAACATGATTAAGTTAGACTGATTCTGGTCTTTAGAAAATGAATGTCATAATTGAGAGTTGCTCTCTTGACAGGGTGTGGAAGAATTGGGAAAGAACAGTTGCTTGCAACTCCATTAGCCCAGTCAACATTGATCTGTTCAACTGCTTGACCACAAGAATAAAAATTCAATAGAAATACAGATTAAACATATTTTATCTACTTTACACTCATCCTATTTAAAACAATTCCTAGGAGTTTATAAGCTCTTATTGGAACCCAAGTAATCATGCAGCCTCCTGACTGGAAAAAAAATTAATAATTTAAATTTTAATTAAATTATTTTAAAAGCTCCATTTTAAGTTTAGAGAAGCATCTTCCTTTCCCCTCAGAGTTGGATCACAGCAAATCAGTTGCATTTGGGTTCTGCTGGGACCTTTCCATAATGGAGTTTAATGCATCTTGCATGTTCTGATTGCAAGTCCAGAACAAGGTTTTCCAGACCTACTGTATATCACGAGTGCTGGCTTTTCAAGGGAAGCATTCAGTCCAAGCATAAACATAACTGCAGCTTCATAAAACATTTCCTATCTGATGTGTTGCAGCATTATCTTAAATGTATAATTTTAAACCCCAATCTTTAAACAAATACATTCAAAGCAAAAGGTCTTCTAGAATCTGTAAAGATTCACAAAACCCCTCTGTACTAGAAGTATGATACGGCTTAATTTTTTTACGCCATGGTAATCAAATGTGTATTGATAAATGCGACTAACTCAAGTTCACATATTTCAGTGAGAAAAGTGTAACGCTGGATCCAGCCATATGTTGATATTGTGCAATGCAGCTTTTTTTGGGGGGGGGAGTAATGAGAGATACAAAAGCAATTTATTTTCACTTCCTTTTCTTTCTATGAAGATTAACTGTCACTTCCCTGACCTTTGTGTCTCAAGAATTTAGGTGACTTATTTCCACATTCTTACTTATCCATTTTCCCCCCGTGCCTTAAGTTCTTTTTTGAAAATTTGCAGCCTTCTCTAATCCTCTTCTGCCCGTATTCTGCACATGTTTTTAGTTAGGGCTCTTCCAGCACAACATTCAAGGTACAAAAAATGTACTGAGCTAGAAAAACCCAAAATCCAGTGTCCTGCAAATAAATTCATATTTTAATATAAAATATTAATACAATATACTATTTTCCCCTTCTGCCCAACTTGCTATTGTAACTTCACTCCAAAAGATTTGGGGTGGGATGGGAGGAGACAATTTCCAGCAACTACTTTCATCACAGTATTTTAACAGGGTATGGATGAGAGGGAAGGAGGGAATGCCATATTCCAGAATCGGGGGGGGGGGGGGGGCGCAAGAGGATGAAGGTAGATGAGTTATATGGAAAAGTCCAACTACACTGAAGGCAGATACCCTGGAGGGTCCTGCAATTCATCTCAGTGTGAAACTTTCTTCCTGCCCAGAAAACCTTCTTCTCCCACCCAGAAACACAACCTGGACCGTGGCTCTTATGTCATCTTCTGCTCTTTCAGTTAGAATTAAATAATTATTAAAGGTTTCGCTATAAAGAGGAAGGTTTTAAAAAAAATGTAGCTTTGCAGCTCTACCACTGAGGCTGTCATGTTTCAGGTAGCTGATTAATGTCAGTCAGTTTTGTATCATTGAGGATTGCACGAATTCTCTCCAGGGAATCTGCCTGCCGGATCCGTTCCAATTGGACCTGAGCAAAAATGAGCAACACACAACATTAACAGAATGACTATCTCTAAGGGGGATTGAGTTTCTCTTAGTTATAAACTTTAAAGATCAACAGATTCATTTATCAATAGATGCATAGGTAGAGGTACTGGGTACGTTTAGCCTGGTAGCTGTAAGATTACAGGGAGACATGAAAGCAGTTTTCAAAAATCTGAAAGGCTACCATGTAGGAGCTGGGGAGTAATTAATTCAGAGTGGTTTCAGAAGGCAGGACAAGGAATAATTGTTTAAACTCAAGGAGGAAAATCTGGGTTGGCTCTCAGGAAACATTTCCAAACAGCAAGGGCTGTTCCCAAAATGTAATGGACTGCCTAGGGATGGGGTGGATTTTCCTCTGCTGGAAATTAAACAGAGCCTGGATGGATAGTGGATTCTGCATAAGGCAAGGATCTCCAAGATCACTTTCTACATTTACATTTGAGTGTTCTCAAAGAAAAAAAAATGATTTCTTCCCTGAGCATGAAGTAACTACAGAAGGACAAACTTTAGCAAGACCTATTTTACTCATCACCATTATTGGAAGAACCTGATGGGTCTTGTGACTTTGGAAGGTAGGAGCAACCCAGTAGAACAAGAATAGGACAAACATCTGAGAGAAACCTAATTCTAGTGACTAGAAAATCCAAGAACTGACACTTTTCACTCCCTTTGTTCCCGAGCTGACCACCTCACCTGAAGGGTCTGAGAAAGCTTAACAAAGTCTCTCTGTACTTGCTCACTGACATCCAATTCTGTCTGAAGCCGTTGAGCTTTGTTCTTCTCCTCGAACACCATGTGTTCTAAGTTAGCCTGGGAAAAGGAAACAGCAATGATTTCTGCATCTTGGAAATGTGGGGGTGCTTATAAATGGAGCTGCATGATGGCCTTCTTAGTCAGAGAAGACTGGAAGGGTTTTAGGAAAGAAGGGATCTCTTACTACATGTACTGCACTATTTCAAGGTAATTTATCCAAACCACATCTCTAGGTGTAGGAAATTGGACTCGCTCCTTCTCATTTCCAATCCTCCATTCCCTATGTGCATATATTGCTCATACTGTACTGAATCTAATTTGCTGCCTGGCTGGCTGTTCCCTGTATTCCTTTCAAATCTCTTTGGATTTTGTTGACTTCAGAAATACAGTATTGATCCCAGTCAAGTCTCTTCTTTTGTGAACTGTTTGTCACAATGACAAACAGATCCTCCACCAATGACAAGGCTTGAGCACTTTCAGCCCCCTTCCCATATAGCAACTCAATACCCTTTAATGTCATTCATACAGAATTATTTACCTTTGTGGCAACTTCCTTCTTCAGCTGTTCTTCGAGACCATTTTCCCTTTCCTCAAAATTTTCTAATTGCTGCATCTTTTCTTTCAAGGAAGATTCCAACTGTGAAAATGGAAGAATCAGTATTGAATGGGCTAAAAGCTCTCCAGTTCCAACCAATCACTTAGGGATCTTCTACAGCCTATCTATTTTTGCTTTTGTAAATCTTTTGTGGAATAGTTCAATTATGTAAACCTCTCCCTTACTGAAAGCAAAAACGGAAGCTATCACCATTTATTTTAATCTCCTCTGCTGCTCAGAAGTTCCTGACACCATCTGTTTTCTGACTACTTGTTTTGCGAGTGTGATATCAGGATATACACAGAGCAAGCAGTTTTATGCCAGGTGAGAATAGCATTAATTAGTCCTTTGACATGTATCTTATTACCATTAGTCCGAAGTAGCTTGTGGCCTTGAATATGATCCTCAATTTTAGGCAGATACTTTATCATGAAAAGAGGAGGACAAGCATGAAGAACCACTATTTGATGGTCTCATCTAAATGCTTTCAAAACTTATTTCCTTCCCTGTAGCCCCTCCGTTACCATTCCTTCTTTTTGCCCAGAAAAAAAACAACATGACTAGGAAGGAAGATATACAGCATTTTCTCCACATCCAAGAATTTGAAGTAACTGCACTACTAGATAAGGATTTACTCTATCTTTGAGACAGACACAAGACCTTTGAAAGGAGACCAATGTAATCCAAAGAATACAGGGGAGAAAAAAAGAACATCAAGGGGGTGGAAGGTATTTGCCACGGCACCCAGAACATCTCCCAAAGTCTTTAGATAAGTTACCTGCCCTTTATCAACTCTTATTTGCTCCAATTCTGTTTTTAGACTGGATGCAGCAGCTGTTAAAAGATGGAAAAAGGTTTTAATTTTATTTATGGACTCATATTCAGCTCATATTAAGTAGGAAGGACTAGTAAATTAGGAAGGCAAAGTGGAATTCCCTGAAAGGTGCTTAAATATAAAGAGAGCCCTAGTCTCACCTATTTCCTCTTTGCAATTCTCTATTTCTAGCTGCAGAGTCTCTTCTATGTTCTCTTTTAAACATTGTTCAGCTTGAATCTGTTCTTTTAAAAATAAAATTTCTGCCTTCAGTTTTTCTTCCAGATGATCGGCCGCAGTTCGTACACTAATAATGTCTTCACGATACTTGAGGACCAGTTCGCGGAGTTCCTGAAACAAAGGCTTAGATAGGTCAAACAACTGTCTTCCTGCATGTATATACCATGGTGTAATAAACTGTAAGGGACTTTGACTTAAAATTGATTTTGAAAAGGACAAAAGGAGGGAAAGATACAAAAGGGGAAATAGTCTTGAATGCTTTACAATATAGTAATTAGAAGTCTAGAGAATTCTCTAGACTCTTAACTGTTTTCAGAGTCCAGCTTACAATGCTGTTTGAAAACATATTACCACAATTGCATAATAAGCTATCTTCCTTGATGTCAAATGCTTCCAAGCAGAAATCGGATGAACTTATATGGCTACAAATCTTACACTTTATAACTAAGAAACACTCTTTTCTCCTTATGAAACAAAAAGTTAAAATAACAAAATATAGTATAGGCTGCTTTAGAGTGAAAATACCAGTGATTGTTCAAGATATACTGAAAGTTATCTAGATTAAGGCAGATAAACACTAAAACATGACCATAGATAGGGTGGCAGTTTTTACTAATTTAAGATTTCAGTTTAGATAAATATTACAATCAACATGTGGATCTACTCACATACATTACTAGAAACAAGTTTCTACTTTTCTAATCTTAAAAAAGTGATAGCCATTATTCCTAAACTTTAGTTGCAAGAATGTCTTACCCAATATTATGCCCCAAATGGATCTATTTAAAATTATCCAAGAGGTATCCTACCTCTCCAGTTTCTGGAAGGATAAAATCCTCAGCTTGTTGTAAAGACACATGCAGACAATGTTTTCCTTGAAGGCTTTCGTTGTCTTTCTGGAGCCTCTCCAATTCCTCTGAAACAAGCTCTCGTGACTGCATCAGGACAGCCTCCAGCAAACAAAGAAAGAATTAAATCCTTAAAAATCAGCTCTTCAGATTAACTCACATTTCATTAAAATGGCAGAAGCAGGTAGTGGACAAAACAGGAAAAAAATACCAATATGAAGAATATCCTTGCTCACTATGACTTTCTCCCTGTTCCCACAACTTAATTAAATAGGTGAGCTGTGAAGTTTTCAATTAAAACACTGAAAAAAGGGATAAGTTAAAAGATACAGCCAGTCTGTAAGGCTATTCAACACAAAACAAACGTAAGTATTCTGTGTAAACACATAAACCCAATTAAGGAACTCAGTTTGCCTACCATATCCTTGAAGAGAAAGAGCTGGAACGGTTGCTGGAATTGGGTATGTTTAGTTTAATGAAGAGAAGGACAAGAGTGACATGATAGCAGTGTTCCAATATCTCAGGGGCTGCCACAAAGAAGAGGGAGTCAAGCTATTCTCCAAAGCCCCTGAAGGCAGGACAAGAAGCAACGGGTGGAAACTAATCAAGGAGAGAAGCAATCTAGAACTAAGGAGAAACTTCCTGACAGTTAGAACAATTAACCAGTGGAACAACCTGCCTCCAGAAGTGGTGAATGCTCCAACACTGGAAGTTTTTAAAGAAGAGACTGGACAGTCATTTGTCTGAAATGGTATAGGGTTTCCTGCCTGAGCAGGGGGTCGGACTAGATGACCTCCAAGATCCCTTTCAACTTTATTATTATTATTATTATTATTATTGTTGTTGTTGTTGTTGTTGTTGTTGTTGTTGTTGTGGTGGTGGTGGTGGTGGTGGTGGTGGTGGTGGTGGTGGTGGTGGTGGTTGTTATTTTAAAAATCATCACGATACATCAGGATATGTCATGTGATGCGATCAAGTTTGACACCCCTGAACTAAGTAAAGATTCTGCATTTACAAATGATTTGGTCCACTTATTTCAACTGTGATTTGTTGGAAACACTAACAGCTAACTGGGTTCAGTTGTGGTAGCAAGGCCTTAGCAATTTTAACATTCTAGAAGTAAATCAGACACAGCAGATACAATTCTATAATAATTAATAATTACCTAACTTTAAAGAAAAACAAAGAACAAACACAGGAATCTACATTAAGTGAAAGAAGTTTGGAGTGTACAGTTCTAGGAAAAAGAATAACTGTAGAATTGGCAGCATAAATAAAAATACAGACCCCTCCAAGGGCACATGATTTCCTCCAAAATACTGCAGAACAATAGATCAACTTGTAAGGAAGAAGGCCAAACTGTCTAGAGCTTATTCTTACCACTATTAAGCTGCTATTTCACAGGCAGCACAGCTAATAAGACCATGAGGAGTTTATAAGAAACCCACCCAACTGAAATTCAGAGCTAACTTTTGTCCCAATCCACCTTCCTGACTATATTTCTGGGCTTGCCTCCATAATGGCATGGGCCCCAGGTCTCTTATCTGTATCATTCCACTCAATTGTATTCCTTTCTGTTCAGCATTTTCCTAAATGTCATTCTGGCCCGTTGAGACAAACTGGTCTTTCACCATTTAGACCAGCTGGAAAAGAAACACATATCTGTTCTCTGATATCTAGGCAATACAGCAATCCTCTCTAGGTCCCAGCTTCAAAAAGTACAGGTAGACCTTGTTCAATATTGTAAGAAGGATCATCCGAGTGACCATAAAACCAAAACCACGGCCGTCATCAAAAATACTGTCTTAGTGTACGAGTAGGAACAAAAATAAGCAGTTTTGATGCTTTAAATGTATTCATTTATTAGACTGGTATATCACTCATTTTGTATAATGCAAGGTGGTGTATATAATGTTTCTGCCTCCTATTCCCTCCACAATAACCTTGTGAGTAAGTTAGGCCAAAGAGCAGCTGCAATGTATACAGTATATGAAAACAGGCAGCATGGTAGCCACAGCATCGTGAGCATGTACGTTGTGACTGCCACTTATATACACTTGCCACAATTTTACACAATGCAGTTATCTTGCCTGTGTTGACGTCCCTATAGATGTCATTGGGACCCAAGTTCCCCAATATTGAAGGACAGACATCACCAAAAAACAACCCAACCCAACATCATCTGGGTTCTCCTCCCTTATTTATTGTCAAGCAGACCAGTATGTTCCATAAACAGTATCTAATTGATGCAGAGTGCCAAACTGGGTTAGGGCAGGTTACAAATTTCCCCTTCATAAATAGCATAAGGTAATTCCAACTGCAGATCTTAATCACAGAAGACTGTTAGTCTAACTTGTTGCAGGTGTATTGAAGAGAAGATACTGAAAGATCCCCTTCCCAGAAGCTCTGCGCCCCTTGTTGGTTCACTGGCTATTCCTATGAAACAATTTGTGCCTTTCATAGAGCATATAAAAGTTGGTTTTGCTCTTCAAATAAGGACAAGAAATAAACAGATACGTTCTGTGCAGGCTTTTGAGACCAAAACCAACTAAAATATCCTAAACTGTCCTCCATATTCAGCTAGAAATGGACAGCACCCAAGAGTGATACTTGTCTGTAGAAAAAACTTACTTCATTCTACAGTGCAGATAAATGGAATAATGTACATATTGTTATTATATAACAATACTGTAGATACAGAATAAACAACAACAAATATATTCAAATATGTGTATTAAAATAATTCTTCATTGCTTACCATTTGATCTTGGACATTTCTTTTAGCTTGACAAAATGCCTGCTGTAATTCACTAAGTAAGACATCAGATTCCTGAACTCTAGCAGTAAGTGATGAGATCTGTCAAAAAGAAGGAAGGGGGGGGATATGAATAAATTATACACACACATCACGAATACCAAATGGCATATATAACTGGTATGCAAACTTTTTTCTCACTTTTTAGCAGGCTTATTTTCAATTTTTTTTCTATAGAATTCCATGCTAAAATCTCAGTAACAATGGAGCAAATGCGCCAAAATATTTAAAGGTAGTCTCCAAGTTGAGGTCTGCCTCTGGTGATTTCCCAAATACAACCATGTACAGGTAGTTGGAACTGCAATCTCGGTCACTGAGCAAAGCCCATAATCCTGGCACTCCCAATTGCACCAGTAAAGCAATCTTCGGGGTCATGAAGTGAATCTGCTGAAGGGTTTCCTCTCTCCTCTATGGGACTCCAGAATGGAGCTGAACTCTTCAGGATTTCAACTCCATTCCTGCAGCCTCACAAATAATTTCAACCTTCCTCTATCCCCTCCACTTGCAACCTTTCCTGCCAGCTTCCCCAATGACCCTCTGGAAAAGCTGGTGGAGAAGACTGCAAATGGCGATCACATGATCGCAGGGCACTTGATAATTGATGTAAATGCATGCTGGTGGTCAAGCACCTGAAATGCAGTCATTTGATTGTGAGGAGGAGCAACATTTTATGATGGCCAGAAGTAAAGCACCTTTTCTGAGGCCATTGTAACTTTGAACAGTTGTTAAACAACCAATTGTAACTTGAGGACTATCTGCAGATTTTTAAAAAAATCAACAATACAGAATTGGTTTGCCACTGCTGCCTTCTGGGATGTTTTTTGAATTCCCAATCTATATTAACAACCTCATACTAATCATATTTGATCCTGTTAACTTTACAAGATAAACATACTCTCAAAACATTTCCCGTATATTCTCCAGTATACAATTTATGTAAAAAGAATCAACCAGTTAAAATATATGCTCTGTGCAATGGTCATTCTCACTTAAAGAATTTTTAGTTTTCTGTAAGATTTTCTTTACCTGATTTACTGAGTCTTCACTACTTTGTTTCATAAATTCCTCCAGCTCCTGTTTCTCTTGTATTGTTTTTTCTAGCTGATCGTTGGCCTGCCTCAACATCATCTGAAGTTTTTTCACCTATGGGGTTAGACACAATACAACATAAACATCCCTTTTCTAAATAAGGTTAAATTTCCCCCAAGACAAAAATCTATGCTTATAATTGAGAAACAAGATAAAATAAAGAAACCATGAAAATGAGAGTTTCATTATAGTCCACGCCCTCTTTGCTTAATGATATAACCTTTTCTAACATCACAGCCATAACAAAATGTTAATACAGAATTCTGAATTCTTTATCTTAAAAGGGTAGAAAGATAATCTGTTGCGTTTGATTATGTTCATAAAAATGCACTATTTCCTCTTTTAGCATTAATGGAAATATCGTACAATATGCTTTCATTCTCTGAAACGTAAGTATTCATAGCAGAACATAGAATCAAATACCTTATCCAAATGTTTATGAAGAAACTAAATTTAAAAGTTCTATTAAATTCAGTTTAAACTTTAATAAGATCACTAGAGATTAAAAAAATCTGAAAGTATTTGGTTTGTCTTCTGGAGGGTTTACACACAGGATCGGGTACTATTCTTTTTTTTTGAACTATTACCATCTGGCAGACGGTACAGGATAATAAAAACAAAAACAAATAGGCTGAAAAATAGTTTTTATCCCAGAGCTGTAACCATATTAAATACCACTGTATAGTGCAACACTGAAGTGCAATATTAGGGACAACGCAATGGTGAATAGAATGTGAAGGATGTGTGTATATAATGTATGTTGTTATTTGTGGTTTTTACTTGTGTGTAGTGTGCGCTGTGACAACACTTAATTTCGTTGTGAGTTACACAATGACAAGAAAGACATTCTATTCTATTCTATTCTATTCTATTCTATTCTATTCTATTCTATTCTACCAACCTCCAACTTTTACATATATTTGAGAATGAATAAGAGGTTGAACTGAGTTGAAAGCAAACAAAGGAACTCTTCCCCCAAATTAGGTGCTTTTAACTCATTTCTCATGAAAACAAGAACAGATTTGCTCGCACCCTTATACAGACGTGGGTGGAAGGCAGAAATCTCTGCACCTGTAAGTGACTCATGAACTGTACAAGAAAATAAGCATAATGATATAACTGGGGAATCATCATGTGTTGAAGGGACAGTCAGTGCAGGGAATCAGTCTAAGTGAATCAGCTTAAAAGCCAACTCTGATCTTGAAAACAAGCCCAAAGCCTTTAACGAATGAACTCCAAATCCAAATCATTCAATACTGACCGACAGTTAAGTACTCTTTAAAGCAGGGGTAGGCAACCTTGGCTCTTTTATGACTCGTGGACTTCAACTCCCAGAATTCCTGAGCCAGCTGTGCTGGCTCAGGAATTCTGGGAGTTGAAGTCCACGAGTCATAAAAGAGCCAAGGTTGCCTACCCCTGCTTTAAACAATCTGAACGGTTGTGCATAAACAGCAAATGAATTTTATTGCAAAAGTCAGGACTGAAGCAATATTTATAATAAGTTGTTTTTCTTACGCCTGTATATAATAAATGATGCTGAACTAACTGATCACTGAATTAACACAAGGAGTAAGTTTGCATAAGCGGCATTAATTTACGTGTACAGAAGAAAGCATGAGAATTCGTAATGTAGCAAAGAGAACAAGCGCTAGCAAAGTTGTTTCTACCCACTGCTTATTCTGTCTTAAGGTCCAGCAGCTTTCCCTTGACATAAATAGCAACAGGCATTTCACAGATGTCTCTACCTCAGCTGCACACACTGACTTGGCTATTCTTGGATTAGGCATGAATATCAGCATGAATATTACTGAGAGAGAGTTCAAAGGCCAGCTCCTATAGGGCAGTGATGGCGAACCTTTTAGAGACCGAGTGCCCAAACTGCAACCCAAAACCCACTTATGTATCGCCGGGTGCCAGGTGGGCGTGGCCCACTGGGTGGGGCGTGGCTGTGGTGGTCATGGCAGATTGGGTGGCTGTGGCCAAGGTGGGTGTGGTCACCTTGATGTTGCTCGTGGGGAGGGACGCCTGTGGGGGCTGGGCAGGGTTGGGGGAGATCCAGGGGATCTCTGGCAGGTGGGGCGGTGGGTAGGAGGGTCGTCCTGCGGGGTGAGGCGAAGCAGGGTGGGGATGCCATTATCTCAGGGCAAGGCAAGGCAGGGGCTAGGGCAGCTGCTGCCTGACACCATCGGCCCCCGCGCACAGAGGCCAGCGAGCGCATGGGGGCCGACATTGTCCGTCAGCAGCCACAGCCTGCCGGCCCCTCGACCGGCGAACTCTGGGGCTCTGTAGCCTGCCACCAGCAGTTCAGAGAAGTGCCCACAGAGAGGGCTCTGAGTGCCACCTCTGGCACGCGTGCCATAGGTTCACCACCACTGCTATAGGGCAAAGGTGTTGGAACTGGGGAATTTGCTGAGATCCAGGTGAGTTTTCAAACTTCAGATCTCTCTCCAATTGTTTAATGGGTGAGTGGCTTATTCTTATTAGATGGCTTCCCTATAAATGTCTCATTTATTACAGAGAGGTAACTCTTTTCATATACTCTATTGGCCAAACTAGTGAGTTTTAAATATGCTGAATCCTAAGAAGTTGAGTCAGAATAGACAAAACTGAAATAGTAACTGAAAAGGAGTAATATCTGAGGTTCACAGAGAACCACCAACAAAAGTGTCCTCATTTTACACTAACACCTTTAATAGGATGAAATATTAACGGGGTGATCAGTGAACGTGGATTGCCTTTGTGATTTTTTACTGCATTTTATTTTAATTTTATGATGTAAATTGCCCTGAGTTGTGAAAAGATAGGGTAGTATTGATGCTGTAATTAGTAGCTAAATAGCCCTAAGTGAAAATTAACTTTTTATTTCTCCTTACCCCTTGGAATCATCTCACTTTCTGTTTGATTAGAGACCAAACTGCACTCACCTGATCCCTTGTTTCAGCCTCTTGAATCTGGATACCTTGCAACTGTTTTTCATAATTTGAACACATATCACAGCGCCTTCCCAGCTTGTTCCCAGCATTTTGCACCTGGAGAACATAAAACCATTACTTCTCTGGGAAGCTTCATAGAAGAATATGTGTAATTTCCACTATGATGATGGCTATAACTGTAGCAATTTTGGATAAAAATCAAAATGTTTTCAGGAGAGAGGTACCATATAATACACAAATCACCCACTGTATAATACATAATCATCNATCTGTAAAATACCGATGAGAATATATAGTATGTACAAAGACATACCTCTTTCTGAAGCAGATTCCATTCTGTTTCACTAACTAAACGGTAACCATTAGGAGACACATAAGCATTTTCTACACTCTGTGTGATGCTGGAGAGAAGGGATGCTGTTTCCTCCTGCTCTGGTGTCATTGCTGTGATTGCTTTTTCCTGGTCTTTGGTTAGCATAAACCCACCAGGCATTTGCAGAGAGCCCAGGGAGGCAGTGTCAAAGTTCTCTGATATAGAGTCTGCCCCAACCAATGGCCCAAAGTCAGATTCATCAAGGTTCCCAGCTGATTTGGCTTTATTGTTGTAGCCCAGACTTTTGGCTTGTAAAGATCCCGATGTTCCCAAACTGTCTGTTGACTGAGCTCTACGCAGTCCCTCTTTAAACATGTCATTGTCCGACTTGAGAGACTCTCCTGAAGACAGCAACGCATCTGTGTCAAGCGAGTGGGCTGAACCATGAGTGCTGTTGATGTGCACCTATAATTGAAACAGAAAAACTGTCCAACAACAGAAACTCCCTTATATCCAGCCAAATCATTGCTCCACTAACCCCGTCCTGTCTACACCGAACAGCTTTGAAAATTTCTAAGGATCAGTATTCAAGAAGTGCTGAGAACTGAATGGAGAATTTGGGGAGTACTAAAATATTTAATCTGCCAATGAGTTATGGACTTTCCCCCACATTTATCTCCAAAATGAAATCTTCTTCCAACTACCCCTTCAGTGGAGTTTTCATTATTCATAACATTTCTCTTTTGATGCATGCTCTCTCTTTATAGCTTATTTTCATTCAGATTAGGAGTTATTTCTTATTCAGAAATCAACAGTTTGTCAGCCCCTCCACTTGCTCTGGAATGGGCTGTGCTCTTAAAGAAATAGCTCTAAAGGAGACTAGAATGCTTCTAGATTCAGACTCTGAATGGATCAGTAGGTGGAGAATATGGCCAGAGATGCATTTGCTTAGCTACAGTCATTTGGGGAGCAGGAAGCAAGTCATATTCTCCTCACTTCAAACAGGGTTACTGAACTATGCTCTATTTACAGCTGTCCTTGAAGACCGCTCAAGTGCTGCAACTCGTACAGAATGTTGCAGATTGCATTCTGATGAGGAAGATCTGATTCAACTGTAGGACCAGATTTGTAAATACTACATTCATTGCTAATATGTTTCTAAATACAATTTAGGTGCTGATAGTGACCTATAAAGCTCTATAGAGCTTAACCTCAGGTACCATCAGGATTGATTCCTCCTAACAGAACCTGTCCATCCTGTTTGTAACTCATAAAAATAGCTTCTTTACTTTGAAAGTAAAGCTTAAGATAAATATTTTGAGGAAGCACAAAACAAAATTCTCATTGGGAATTTATTGTGAAAGAACTGGAACATCTGTCTTCCATTTTAGGCTTATTTGGAACAGTTTCTCAAATACAAAGTTATCAAACATCAGTGATTAATCTGTTTGTAAGAGAACAGAATCCCTTGCCAAAATCTTTTGCAAAGTCATATAACAATCTCTCCCTTTTTTAAACCATACTTACAACGTCTCAAATTATTTCATACTTATTGACCTGTACCTTGATTAAAAGCTAATTTCTGAAACATGTTTTGTCATGGATTAACAATAAAATAAATTTCAAGTCAAGTTACATAGTTGTAGGAGATGGTAAGAAAACTCACACAATGGACCAATTGCTTCACAATAAATATTGTAATTTTAAACATTGTTGCAAGAAAAGAAGGAAGAATTTGCTTTCAGTTGCCAATTCCAGGGCTGGTATAAAACCAGCTCTTATAGATACAATATTCAAAAGTCAAATGCATTCTCCCCCTGGCTGTACCTTCAATCTCTGTCAAACTGTTCCATAAAAAAATCATTGAAGAGTGACTTATGGAACTATTCACACAATGTGCTTAACCTGGCTATTAAATTAACTATGCAATACATTGTCAGTTTGTACAATATACTGGGCAATAAACTGACTAAATGGGTTGATTCATGTAACACGCTAAGCAAAAAAGAAGAAGAAGAAACATTCCCAGTGAAGAGAGTGCTGTTAAAATAACTAAGTTTACCTCTTCACCAGGGAATGATGGAAGCGCTTCTTCATGAACTGTAGAAAATATTACCGGTACATTTGATTCATCGTCAGTGCCTTTCTCCTTCTTTCCTTTCCTTTTATGAAGTCTTCTTTGCTCTTCGTCCTCCTAGAATAAAAATTGAAAATCAAAGTGTTTTTTTTTAAAATTTGCAAGACAGAAAATGCTCCCTTTATCCCCACGTACCAAAAACTGCATCATTTCAGATTAATACAAATCGTTCTTAAAAATCCAGACTACAACATCATTATCTTTTAGTATAATTGACATTTCAATATATCTAACTTAAAAGTTGGCTTCCTTATGCAAAATATTGGATATTAGTAATGCAAACATCAGAAGCCCATACAAATTATGCAAACTACAAGTAGTCCTTGACTTACAACTATTCTTTAGCGACCGTTTGAAGTTACTACAGCACTGAAAAAAGTAACTTGGATCTGATCCTTGTACTTTATAATTGTCGCAATATCCCCGTGGTCCTGTCATCAGATTCTGGGCACTTGGCAACCAACATGTATTTATGACGGTTGCAGGTTTCTGGAATCCTGTGCTCTCCGTTTACAATCTTCTCAGCCAGCTTTGGACAAGCAAAGTCAATGGGGGCAAGCCAGGTTCATCTTACAATCTTATGGTTCACTTAACGACTGCAGTGATTCGCTTAACAACCATGTCAAAAAAAGGTCATAAATCAGGTGCGACTCATTTAGCAAACTGCCTTTCGTAGCAACAGGTCTCAATTGTGGTTGTAAGTTGAGGACTATCTGCATAATTCACAATGCATATCCTTCTTCCGTTCATTCTGCATATGTACAACCAACCTCACAAATATATCACAATCCATTTTAATCCCACCTAGATATTTGATATCATTAAGAATATGCCCCCCAAAAATATTACAGTACTAGAAACAAATGCTCCCTTGCATCTTCCTCCAGTCTCCCTTGTTCAATCACAAGAAAGCCTGGCTACAAATCTCAATGCTGCATTAGCTAACCTGGTCTTTTTTCTTTAGTTCTTCAACTTGCCGTAGCTGTTCTGAGGTCAGCACCATCTCCATCCACTGCATGTCCCTCATCAATAAACGCTGTGACTCCAAGAATTGGTCATTGGCCTTCTGCCACGTGTGTTTGAGCTGATTATGCTGTTGCCTTTCCTGCTCTAGTAGATGGCATACTATATGAAAACAGACAGTGAACTCCATTTTGAATTGTTGCAGTTAAGTTTGCTCACAAAGTTAACTGCAATAATATTTTGTACATATCTAGGAACATACTGAGCACTAACATACACAATAATTGGAAGCAAAGTAAGCATGCTGTTCAAATAGTCCTCATTTCATGTCATAATTTACTGCTGTTATAGACAGCAATCACGAAGTACAGACAATTAAAAAAAGAAACTTAAAAGCCAAATGAGTAAAACAGAAACTATATAGCTAAAGACAACAGCAAGAAAATTGGTAATAAATTTATTTTATATTTATATATTAATATAAATATGTATTTATATAAATATATTTAATAAACATAAGGAACAATACAACATTTTCAACCACACATTCAATGTTTTTATCCTAACTAAAATAGAAATAAAATGCAGCAAAAGGAATCTTTAAATTTTGTTCAAGACTCAGAGAATAACAGAGTTGGAAGGGACCTTCTAGTCCAGACATGTCAAACACAAGGCCCGGGGGCCAGATGTGGCCCGCGAAGTGGTTAAAGGTGGCCCGCGAAGCCATCCTGGAAACAGTGAGGGAATGGCCCCCACTGCCTTGGCCCTGGCCGGCCGGGAGCCAATGTACAATTTTGTGGTGGCCATCTATGCTGAAATGCATTCAGTCTTAGTTGTACTAGGCCGTCTAGAAACACCGAGGCACCAGCCCCTGCCGTGTCAGCCCCACCCCCTGGGTGCATGCTGGGGAGGTGTCACCCTTTGTGAGGAATGAAGAAATGGACCATGCCTTGGCGCTTGCCCCAGTTCCACCCCCTTGTGCCAGAGACCCTCAGATCTGTCCCACTCCTGCCCAGGCCCCCACAGGCACCCTTGACGCGAACAATGTAGAGCTGGCCATGCCCACCCAGTAGGCCACACCCACTCCATCCACGCCCACCCAGTAGGCCGCACTCACCCTGGCCACACACCCCCGCCCCCCCAGGGCAACCGCAATGCTGATGCGGCCCTCAATGAAATTGAGTTTGACACCCCTGTTCAAGTCCAACCCCTGCTGAATCCTCATTTCAGACAATTGGTTGTCCAAGCTCTTCTTAATATCCTCCAGTGATGGAGCATTTGAAGGCAAGCTGTTCCATTGGTTAATTGTTCTGTCAGTAAATTTCTCCTTATTTCTAGGTTAGTTCTCTCCTTGATTAGTTTCCATCTGTTATTCCTTATCTGGCCTTCAGGTGCTTTGGAAAATAGGCTGAACCCCCTCTCCTTTGTGGCAGCGCCTCAAATATTGGAACAATGATATCATGTCACCCCTGTTTCTTCTTTTCTTTAGACTAGATATACCCAGTTCCTGCAACTGTTTTTCATTATGCTTTAGCCTCCAAGCTCCTAGTCATCTTTGTTGCTCTTCTCTGCACTCTTTCTAGAGTCTCAACATCATTTTTATATTGTGGCAACCACAACTGGATGCAATATTCCAACTGTGATCTTACCAAGACATTATTAAGTGGTACTAACACTTCACGTGATCTTGATTCTATCCCTCTGTTAATGCAGCCTTGGACTGTGTTGGCTTTTTTGGTGGCTGCAGCACACTGCATATTTAAGTGATTGTCCATTAGTACTCCCAGATCCCTCTCGCAGTTACTACTATTAAGTCAGGTGCCACCTATTCTATACCTGTGTATTTGGCTTTTCTTGCCTAAGAGTGAAATTGTATTTTTCTCACTATTGAATTTCATTTTGTTAGATAGGGTCCAGTGTTCAAGACTGTCAACATCCTTCTGTATCTTGAGCCTATATTTTGGAGTATTGGTTATTTATGCCAACTTGGTGTTCCATTTTAAACTGTATTTTATCAAATTTTATTTTAAATTGCTTTTATTAGACGTTGGTAATGATTTGTTATTGGAACTTTGCACTTTGATATGGCTCAAGGGCTAATCAATAAAGATTAATAATAATATGCCAACTTGGTGTTGTCTGCAAATTTCCCCTTCTATCTCCTCGTCTAAATCATTGATGAGTACTGGGCCTAAGGCAAAGCCTTGGGGTATCCCACTGCATACTTTCCTTCACACAGATGCAGTTCTGTTAAGGATACACATTGGTAAGAACTACTCTTTGTTGTTATGTTAAATTTTCAGCCAATACTATTTTCCATAGTTTTTGAACACTAAAGAAAATGTAGGTTTTTTTTTTCTTAACTTGTGTTCTTAATTTTTCTTAACTTGTGTTGTAGCAACTCTGAGAACCACTACAACAATTGAATTGATATATTTTGTTGCACCATTAATTTTATGGGGTGCATAAATCATTCTTGATGATTTACTCATATTGATATAATAAGAATGTTACATTTTGAAGAGCTCCAAGCTCATTCATCTCATCAAACTCAGATTACAGGTTCTCCTGGTGTAAGACTTTCAGGAGAGTGCATATTGAGTTCTTGTGGAAGCAATGGATAAGGAAGAACAGCATTAAAGATTTATTTGGTCCAGAATGCTTTACGTCTCCTAAACTATATGTGCATACAATAGGAACTACTACAAATATAGACGTCATTCTTCAGCCAGATAGTCTACAGAGACTCAGCTGAATAATAAAAAAGCATTTTTAATAATAATTTTGTAAGATCCTAATACAGGCAAATCAGATCTGAGCCTCAGAAGGCTACTCATAGGTAAGACACAGTGTTCCAATTTTATTCTGTCTGTTCTCAGTACTCGAGAACACATGAAGAACTGGATTTACTGCTTGATATTGCTCACGTAAGCTTACCCTATTTCAACAACATTGCTTCTTTATAGCTCTTTATTGAGTTCATATTCTTTATAATTTCATTCTGCAGAAAACCATTTGTTCAGATGTCAAATAGAGGAAAACGAAAGTCAAAAAAGAGAAAACTCCACAAATTACAAAATAAATAGTTCCCTTAAAATGCATCACATATTTAAATATACATACTAATTGTAAATCAAAGATTGGATGAACCTTCCTGCCTTCCTTGGATTGTGGGCTCTAAGAGTTATTTTTCCAATATGAGATGACATTACACTGTATTTAGAAGAGCATTACACACAGCTTAGCTTAAGCATGTATTGCATGTTCTAAATCTATATTAAATTATTTTCATACTTTTAGCCCAGAGAAAAATCCATACCTTCATGAAGTTCTTTCCGTAATTTTTCTGCGTCTTCTTGCAGAACTGACTTTTGAGTATTCAAAACGGCCACGTACATTTCTAGATCTGTCCTACAGGATTTCTCAGCTTCCAAGTAGTGATTCAGTTCTTTAACCTGAAAACATATAATGAGGCAAAAGTTAATGGTTAGCATAAATATTTATCAAGTATATTTCTAAGCATGTTAGAAAAAATTGTCATTCCGGAATACATACTGATATATGTAACAACATACCTAGGTCTTGTATATTACCCACATTGTAGCTTTACAGTGGTGCTTAAATGTTTGTGAACCCTTTTGAATTTTCAATATTTCTGTATAAATACAGTATGTCCTAAAACACAACCTGTTCTCCACATAAGTCTTTAAACTAGATAAAGAGTACCCAATGAAATAATTGTCAAAAACTTTATACTTGTTCATTGATTTATTGAGGAAAATGATCCAAAAATATGACATTTGCAGTTCTCCTTATTGCTTATTAGATTGGAAAAAGATCAGCATGATTTCAAAACTAGAGGAAGAAACATTAATAATTTATACTATAGACAGTGACACTTCAATGATAGCTGAAAAATCAAATGATCTGTAAACTCTATTAACAACATATCAAGGAGCAAAGTGAAAAAATGGAACTGAGATTAAATATGAAACCAAAAATAATGATAACAGGTACAGCAATCAGCCTCAGAATTGACAAGGAAGATAGCAAAGATAGTATCTGTATTTTGGGATCAACTATTAACAGTAAAGAAATCAGCAATCAAGAAATATACCGGAGATTAGCATTTGGTAATGTAATATTGAAGGCCTTGAAAAAATATTTCTTGACATGTCAATACCTACAAAGTTCAGAATTATGCAGGCAATTGTTTTCCCTGTAACACTCTATGGAAGTGAATGCTAGATTTTGAAAATCACAGAAAGAGTACACTTTCAAACATGAAGACTCCTGGGAATACTATGGATAGCAGGGAAGACAAACAAATAGATCACCGATCAATCCAAGTTGTTACTTGAAGCACAAATGAGCAGGCTGAAATTATATTTTGGACACACAATGTAAAGAGAAGCTCTTTTGAGAAATATATGATGCTAGGAAAGAGAAGAAGAAAACCAGCAGTAAGATGGATGAACTTGAATAGAGTGATGACAAGTGCAATATTGGACAGCCTGAAGGGCTTGGTTGGGACAGATCATTCTACACTAATGATCACTAATACGTGATGGCACATAATGAATCAACAGAAGTTGGTGTTTTACTTTATTACCTATTTTCCTATTTTTAAAAATAAAAATATTGCTTACTTTAAGACTTTTAGCCCATACATCAGCCTCTAAAATGCCTAGAACAAATTATATAAAGACATTATATATGTGTATAATAATGTATCATTAAGAGAGGATTTTAAGATGACAGCTGTTTGCTTCATAATACCTTCTGCTTCAGTTTCATAGGTTAATAGCATGCAAAGGACTATGTGAGGAGGATCATCTCCACCACAGTATTTGTGGAAAGGTAAACTCTACAGTTAGAAAGATAATTAATGCTACTTCCTTATCTTTTAATATTCACTTGCTAGACAAGATCTTCTATAATCCTCTGCTGAAAGCAAATATTACAAGTTATTAAGAAAAAAAGGAATGATGTATCTGGGATATCTTGAATATTAAACAGCAGAACTGCTATTAGTTTATTAGGAAGAGGATATTATAAGAAATAAAACCTATTACAAACTACCACTTAAACGCAATCATTTGCCCTATTCATGCAATATACAAAATTCCAAGGGAATATTGCAATATGTTGTTAAAAAGCAGAGGGAGAAAGAAAGATTTTTAAGTGCAGTATCGGTTTTCTCAAACCATAATGTATTCTTTAAATGCTATAAATACCTAGCTTATCAAGTTTGAATGTGAGGCCTGGACAAAGTAGACCACATCCTACTTCTTGCTAAGGCAGAAAAATGTGAGATAGCATCACCATCAGATGGTTTTGTAACTGGCTGACAAAACTGACATCTACATGGAGGGAATTAAGCAGTGAGGTACCATAAGGTTCTATCTTAGGCCCAGTGCTCTTCAATAGCTTCATAAATTACTTAGATGAAGGAACAGAAGGGGAACTCATCAAATTTGTAGATGACATTAAGCTGACAGGAATAGCCAACTCCCCACAGGGCATAGAATCAAAATCATGTGAAATATTAATACCGCTTTATAAAGTCTAAGTAAGGCCAAACCTAGAATACTGCATCCAGTTTTGGTCACCACATTACAAAAAAGATGTTGAGACTTTGGAAAAAGTGCAAAGAAGAGCAACTAAGATTATTAAAGGCCTGGAGACTAAAACGGTTGCAGGATTTGGATTTGGCTAGTCTATAGAAAAGGATTAAGGGGGACATAATAGCAGTATTTCAGTATTTCAAAGGTTGTCACAAAGAGGAGGGGGGTCAACTTATTTTCCAAATCACCAGAGGGCAGGCCAAGAAACAATGGATGGAAACTAATCAAGGAGAGAAGCAAACTGGAATTAAGGAGAAACTTCCTAACAGTGAGGACAATTAATCAATGGAACGGCTTGCCATCAGAAGTTGTGGGTGCTTCATCACTGGAGGTTTTTAAGAAGAGACTGGAGAGTCACTTGTCTGAAATAGTATAGGGTCTCCTGCTTGAATAGGGGGTTGGACTAGAAGACCTCCAAGGTCCCTTCCAGCATTATTCTGATTAATTAATTAAATCTTCATTGAGTTTTAATGCTCACTAGTAAACCTCTGTTTTCTTAGTAAATTCAAAATGTATTCAGCAAGATGCAGATGAAGCAAAGCTACAGCTCTGAGTTTTGAAGAAAGTGATGATGCCATGGCATAGAGAGAGTTGAAAGAGAAGAGAGGATACAGAGATAATTGTTATTTTTAAATCTGTTTACAATGCTTAGTGAGTTGGACAATAGAAATCTCCTAGTGTCACCATGTTTCCTGTCCCAAAGAACAAGAAAAACGGCATGCTGCAAAGTAAAGAAACAATGTGTACTGTTGATAGATGGGTAATTATTGTACTCTTCCTCAGCACTTATTGTTAGTATTTTGTTTTCCTCACCTTTGAAGCTTCCAGCTCTTTTATTCTTTCTTCAGCCTCAGTCAGTTTATCCTTTAAAGTTGCAATCTCCTTCTCCATGGGCATCACAACCGAACGAAGTTTTTCTGCATCTTCTTGAGCCTGAAATCAACATTAAATGATACAATAAATCCAGCTGTGACCTGATTTTAGTCATCAGTCTACTGACTGAAAGCTAATAGACTTTCAATACTATATCAGTTTTAGGCAACAGATTTCTTTTGTGCTGAATGTATAAAAGACACACTACTACGTTGACAATTTCAAAGCCACCTGGGTTCAGTGAAGACTATTGTGAATCAAAATGTCTCTGGCCATCAGACTAGAAATTTCTATTTTCAACTGATATCTTGTAAAAATTCCTAAGAAGATAACAGAATGTTTAACAGAATGTTTTTGGCCATTTCTAATCCAAATTTAATTTTAAAACATTGGGGATATCAGTGGATACCATCTGGGGATTGTTGCTGTTGTTGATTATAATTAAATTTGTATGCCATCTGACTCTCAGTGACTCTGGGAAGCTCACAACAGTCAAAGAAATTACAATATTTTAAAATAAAATCTTTACTATTGACAAACAGGCTTTTGAGAGTAATATATTTAATTTTTTCTATATGTTAACTTTTTAAACTTTGAGGCACTATATTATGGTAGTTCCCCACCTTCTTCCATGCCCAGTTTCATTTGGAGGCTAAAACATATAAAGAACGGTTGCTGGAATTGGGTATGTCTAATTTAATGAAGAGAAGGACGAGGGGGGACATGATAGCAGTGTTCCAATATCTCAGGGGCTGCCACAAAGAAGAGGGAATCAAGCTATTCTCCAAGGCACCTGAAGGCAGGACGAGAAGCAATGGGTGGAAACTGATCAAGGAGAGAAGCAACTTAGAACTAAGGAGAAATTTCCTGACAGTTAGAACAATTAAGCAGTGGAACAACCTGCCTCCAGAAGTGGTGAATGCTCCAACACTGGAAGTTTTTAAGAAGAGACTGGACAGCCATTTGTCTGAAATGGTGTAGGGTTCCTGCCTGAGCAGGGGGTTGGACTCGATGACCTCCAAGGTCCCTTCCAACTTTATTACTATTACTATTACTATTACTATTACTATTACTATTACTATTACTATTATTATTAATAATAATAATAATAATAATAATAATAATAATAATAATAATAATAATAATAATAATAATAATAATAATATGGGGTGCCCTCAAGCCTTTTTTCTCCGCTCATTTTTAACATTAGTTATCTGGATACACCCAAGCTACTAGGGGACAAAAATAGTAGGGGAGGACATCCGTCAACATGGGGTCCAGTATCATCAGTATGATGATGATACCCTAGTACATATCTCCACACTCTTAGTCCCTTCCTCTTAATATCTTATGGAAGCTAGCTCCTCTTCATGTTTTTTCTGTGGCAGCCCATACCCTATAGAACACTCTTCTCCCTGAAATTCAGCAGGCCTCTACCCTCCTAGCCTTTCAGAAAACTCTGAAGCCTTGGCTTTCCCCCCAAGCGCTGGGATGAGTGACAGGTTTTTGTAATTGTGTCTAATTTTTATAGTTTTAATACATCTTTTATACCACAGGTGTCAAACTCGATTGCGTCATGTGACATATTGTGACTTTTTTGTCTTTGTGGAGCTGGGGTGGGCGTGGCCTACACGTGATGCATCCGGCCTGCAGACCGCCAGTTTGACATCCCTGTATTATGCTGTTTTAACTTTTGACTGAGTGCTACTCAGATAACCAATAGTCTTCTGATTCAGCCACTATTTACAAATATGTGTGACATGTCAGTAATATAACTATGCAGAGAAGCCCAAACTGTACAACTGTACAATATACATGTGCATAAAGAAGAAAATCCCAATATTTTATTGCCTTCTAAGTGGATGATGTATTGCAGCAAATTGCTTCTTGCTTCCTAAAAGACTCAACCAATACTATTATTTTTAGTCTAAATAACAAGCTAAACACAAAATATCTTGCCCCATCCATAAACAAAACATGTTTTAGCAGAAACATACTAGTATGGCTTATACAGATTTCAAAGGGGAGGATCTCCCCTCCTTCCGCCGTGCCCTCAAGACATGGCTTTTCCATCAAGCGGGATTGGCCTAGGGGGGGATTTTATAGGGATTTTAAAGGGATTTTATAATATTAAACTTAATACAGGTTATTTAATATATATTTTAATTCGGCTTTTAGAGATATCTATTGTATTGTACTGTTTTTATTTACCTGTAAGCCGCCCTGAGTCCCTCGGGAGAAGGGCGGGGTATAAATGGGATTAAATAAATAAATAAATAAATAAAAAACAAGTTTACAAATCCTGTGAATGTATGTCACCAAATCTTTAAATGCTTATGTATTTGCTTTACTATAAAGAAATAAGGCAATTAGGGTAGCATAGAAACAAAGGGTGTAATGATACAAAAAGGACAAAAACAAGGACAAAAAAAGAACAAAAATTTAACACATATATAAAGCTTATCTATTCACCAAATTAAGAATTATCTATCTGTCCATCCATCCATCCAGTTTTTATGTCTGTCCATCTTTATAAGTGACTCTGCTGAAAGACAATGCAAAGGCTTTCCTAGCCACAGATGCCACTATAGGTGCAAGGAGTGTAATGCCAGAGAAGTGAAGACTCACCAGACAGGAAGTGATCTGACCATGACAGAGGAGAAAACAATATCCCTAAATCCAGAACACCATGTCACTACTCTGGCAGAAAACAAAGTTCTAAAACTTTTACAAATTTTCTGCAACAAGTTAAATTTACTTATATCAGACCATGTTCCAGTGATTACTACCTTCAAATTAGAAGAGATAGTTTCACTTACTTACAATTGGTATTTTAATATACCGGTAATACTATACAATGAAGCAACAAAACAAGAATACAAGAAACGAGAAACCCTTTTCAAGAAAATCATACAAATCAAACATCAGTAAGAACAAGAGGGGACGCTACGAAGGCAGTATTAAAAGGAGAATGTATAAACCAGATGAGTACTGTACTGGCAAATAAACTGAAAAAAGCTAAGAAGAAAAATATGTAAGTGCAATTAAAAATGATCAAAATTAAAGGTATAAGTGAACAATTCAAACTTTTCAGCAATTATATTTCTCAAATAATCCTTCATCAATAAAAATCAATAATATTTAAATAAATTAACATTCACAGAATTGGCTCCCAAAGATATACAATTTATGGAATTTCCTTTTCTCTTTCAGAAATCAATGAAGTCTTGAATACTATTCCAAATGGAAAGTCTCATGGCCTTGATGGATTGTCAGAGAAATTTTATAAATCATTTAAAGAGATTTTAGTACCTGAATTTCTATTTTTATGCAATACTTTGCATTAAGGGGAACCTTTACCAGAATCTTAGAAACAGTCTCTAAGGTAATGTTGAATCAAATAAAAATCCCCAAGATTTGGCATTTTATAAGCCCATCTCACTTCTCAATATGAATTATAAACTGTACACTGAACTGTTAGCCAACTAATTAAAAGTGATTGTGTGAAATTATTCTTATGGATTGATCTGGCTTTATTCCAAAGTGTAATATATCTATCCCATTAGGAAACTATTAAATATTATACCAATTGGTATAATAAATCAATCTTCATTAACCATATGTTCTTTAGATGTATTTAAACCTTTCATCTCTGGAAGTACAATTTTTAAAATAAACATTAGTTTAAATTTGGCTGGTTTCTATAAGTTGATCAAACATATGTATGGACCAACTAATGCCCAGATATGTCTTAACAGCTATGATTCAGATCCCATCATGACTTTAAGAGGTACCAAGCAGGATTGTCTTTCATCACCAACAGCAATTGGATCCTGGCAACAGCAATTAGATCCAATAATCAGATTAAAGGGATAAAAATGGGAGATAAGACGCATCTTTTAAATCTATTTGCAGATGAGATGATCTTAACTCTTTCAAATGCTTTTCATTTAGCTAGCTATATTAAGAAGAAATTAAGAGGTCTTTGTAGAGGTATAAGGACCATCAGCTAATTTTCATTAATCACATTTGATGTTTATTCGTAAATCCCAAAAAAACTCAAAAGGGAATTTCCACACTTTTAGGGATTCCAATAGTATATAAATCTTTAAAATATTTAGGTATCACTATTACTAAAGTATTATTAAAATCTTTACAAATAATTATGTACCAATAAGGAAGAAATTAAACAAAGAAATGAACATTAAAACTGGGCTTTAAAACATTTCAATGTTTTGGGACAAATTTCAGTGATAAAAATTTAAAATTATTCCATGGCATAACTTTTTATTTCAATGCCTCCCAGTGGTATTTTCAGACCAGCCTTTTAAGACATTAGCAAAACAATTAAACAAACAAAAAAACAAATAAAACAACTCTTGCTTTTATGCACAAAAAGTGAGACTAAATAAAAGGGTTTTATACAGAGCTCAAAAGTTTAGAAACAGTGAGGGTTGGACCAGCCCAATTTGTTATTCTACTATCAAGCAGCATAATTAAAGGATATGGTTCCATTTTTTATCGAATGCTGGCTAGAGAATTCTGAGAGTTGAAGCCCACCCAGTTGCCAAGGTTGGGAAACTGCTCTATCCTGACTGACCTTCTTCATTTCATTCTCCAAGTTTTCCTCTTCTTGACCTTCTGAAAGTCGCCTTCTCAGCTCTGCTATTTCCCGTTCGACATTCTCTCGATACTGATTCCACTGAGATCGCTCTTGTTCCAGCCTGTGATGAAACTGGCCTTCATATTCACGGACAGTTTCTGAATAACAATTACAACAAATCATCTTTGCTGACAATCTTATTACAAAACCACTCAGAGTGAGTCTCTTAAAACATATTATTTGGCATACACATAAAATGCGCCAATCCAACAAGTCAGAGGTTGGTCTGATAGTTTACTAGAATAAAATCTTCTAGAACAGGAAATGGCACCTTCACTAAATTTGTACAGCTTATGATTAAGCATCAAGTTTGGAGTATATTTTCCAGGTAAATATAGAAAATGTAGATGCTGTAGTTACACTTAAAAGATTCAAACCATACTGTGTGTTCTAATGGCAGTGATAGAAATGACTCTGTAAACTTTTCTACGCTGAAGAATGTTCCAGATATTAATGGTAAATGCAAAATGGTTACAAAAATACCATAATACCTCATGCAGTTATCAACATTTTTTTGTTTTTTAAAAATTTATTTAAAATTGCACGTCTGAAACTGAAATAGAAAATCTGTGCAGAGTACAAGAGTCATAACTAATTGGCACTACACATACATACATTCTTCTGTAAACATTAAGTTGTCAGTAAGAACTGTTCTAGCCAGTTCTTATTAATGTGGTTGCTTTTCATATACATCTGCTTCAGGTTGGAGGGCAGGTCAAGAAACAATGGTTGGAAACTGACCAAAGAGAGAAGCAAACTGGAATTAAGGAGAAACTTCCTGACAGTGAGGACAATTAACCAGTGAAACAGCTTGCCTTCAGAAATCCTGGGCACTGGATATCTTTAAGAAGAGACAAGACAGTCACTTGTCTGAAATGCTATAGGTTCTCCTGCTTGAGCAGGGGGCTGGACTAGAAGACCCCCAAGATCCTTTCCAGCTCTATTTTATTCTTTAATTAAATTTATTCACTTTTTAAGTATATATCCTTTTTTAAAAAATAGAAAAATTCTATTACCAGCAGTCATAATTTTTATGACGAGCTGATTTATTTTTGGAAGTCTGTCTGAACCAACTTTTAACACAAGCAAGGGTGGGTATTTTTAAATTATAACAAAAACGTGAATCCACAAAATTAAAGAAACCACAGATGATGCCAAACAATGACCTCATATATCAAATTCTTCTGTGTCAATTTAGTGCAGTTTCCTTTCCACAAGAGCTATCTGAAGTAGGCAGTTTCTCTGTATAGACTAAGGTTTGGAATAGCAAGCTATGTATCGGAGATATTAGTAAGTATGAAACTGGCCTAACAATCGATCCATTTTTGTTAGTCCTACCTTTCATTATAGCCTGCAGAGAGGCAACATCTTCCTGCCATTGTTTCTTTACATCATCAATAGCTTCCTGTTTAGTATTTTCAGACACTGTAGCAATGGCTTTGATGTTCTCCATTTCAGCTTGTGCTTCCATGAGCTGCTTTTGTAATTTCTCCAGATCATCATGTGCTGCCTGCAATTCTGCATTTTGCCTCTTCAGATCCACTTTAAAAACAATAGGGAATAATTATATAAATATTTATTTATTTTAGAGATTTCTCGATACAAGGGGAGAAACTTCCACTTACTGCTAATATTCAATTAGCTGTAAGCAAATCTATATAAATTCTACACCCAGTTTACTATTCTAACTTTATGTCTCATTCTCAGTTCCCCTTCCAACTCTATGATAAGCTTGGAATACTGAAATCTATACTGTTGTTTTAAAACTGCTTTTTATTATGGAATCATACTTCCTAGTGTCAGAAAGCAGACCTTATACTCAACATGAATATGTCATCTTAGGATGTTATGGAGGATATTTTTTAATCTTGAGACCACGCCTCTTCTTCAGCTGACGCAAGTGTGCTTTTTGCAGGGAGAAGGTGCCCTACCTTTTCAGATTGGATTGTCCTAGAAATAACCTACCTTAACCACATACCAAGCTATAATTATAGACTTCTACACACTCAGCTGAACACTGTTCACAATTAAAAACAATTTTAAAAAAACCTTGCGGCCTCCTTAATATCAGAAAAATGCTATCTTTTTGTGCTTTATGACATAAAATTTTGAAAGCCTTTTATCTTGTTTTGTATATTCTGTTCTTGAAAGTTCATCCAGATGATATTATTCAGAACCTCTGATAGATAACCCAATTTGATCAACTATTTGTCTTCTAGTATCCAGATTGCTTCCTGCAACAGCTCCAAATAAGGATAAAGAACAGACTTTGGAGAAACTTTGGACAGTTACACAGCTCATGTGCCAATGGATTAATAAGAACCAACACAATCTGCCTACTTTAACTAATGGATGAGGCCTGCTGAGGTCTTCCTCATATTCTGGATTATTTTAGAAATCAGAGAAACTGTCAATGTAACTAAATACCCTGTTATGGAAGTTTTAAAAATGTGCCACCACTCAAGTGCCACTTTTCACTTTCTTCTATAAAGTCCTGTGACCTCCATTATTCTTTGCCAGGAGAAGCAAGGAAGACACGAAACAGAAAGTAGGGGGAAATATAGAGGAATATTTTTTCTGAAGCTAAGGGGACAGAAAAACAAAAATATCTGAATGTCTACGGAGCTTCTCAATCATCCAGGTCATAGTTGTCCCAAAAGTGTTTTTCAAAAGGTAACTGGACTTTCTTGGGTTTTTTTTTCTTGAAAATATTTTGCTTCTCATCCAAGAAGCTTCTTCAGTTCTGACTGAATGGGAGGGGAATAGAAAGATTTCTATTCTTTGAATAGAATCGACCATCAGAGTGCTAACAACCAGATGACTGAAAAGAATAGAAATCTTTCTATTCCCCACCATTCAGTCAGAACTGAAGAAGCTTCTTGGATGAGAAGCAAAGCATTTTCAAGCAAAAAATAATAATAAGAAAGTCCAGTTGCCTTTTGAAAAAGCACCTTTGGGGAAAAGATCTGAAAAACACCAGTGTGGGCGGGACATGCAATGCAGCTCCTTCAGAAAAGCAACAAAGGGGCTTTCTTGCACATTTAGGAAGAGGTGCCATTTCAAAATTGAAAAGTGGCTTCTGTGAATTTTTAGAAATGTTCTCTATTTCCTTCCTTCATTACCCAAAAGTTCCTTCAATCCCAAAAGCTAATGGCATAAGTATTTATTTTATTTCCTACATATTATACTATAATTTGGAGAATCCTGAACATACCAAACATCAGAATAGTTATCATTATGACTGCTCAGATTTGTTTATGAATTCACATTATGAATCCAAGTTATTAATCTGTCTCCCAGGCCTGGTAAAGACCTATTTAATGCTATGGCCCAGAGCTTCCAATTCTTTCTCCACTAATTTCATGAGTTTGTTTAATGCCAATATCTGTCAAATCTAAGCTGGTCTAATACCTTTTAAAAATTTTCTCATGACATGCAAGGACATTCTTTGTTTCTTCTCAAGGGCTGTGATAATTCAGTTAACACAAAACCAATAAAGACATTCCTTATTAGTCAAGAAGCTTCTGCTCAAACAAAATAGGATGGGAGTACAGGCTCGCTGCAAATTCTTCAAGATGATACCCACTATTTCAAATCAGATTTGTGTTCATTAAGGTTATACAGAAAGAAGAAGCTGCAACTGGTCATAAATGCAGAGTGCTAAGGGCCCAGAGTGCAAACACATAACCACAGAGGGTGTTGGAACAGCCAGAACTTTGAGGTCTGGTCATAACCACCATTTGTTCAGGGCTGTTGTTAACTTCAAACAGTCACTGAAAAACTGGTAATTAGTCAAGGACTAACTGTATTCCATTCTAAATTATGTGCTATGCTTTTTCAACTCATTTTGAAGCCTAAGATTTGTGAAGGGTCTTTATGTCTTATGAGACAGAGAATAATGCTTTCCTGTGTGGGAAAGATCCTCACATAAATTTTCTCAAACAGTACATTTCCTCAAAAAATAATAATTCTCTCCTAGCCATCTTAGTTAAGAGTTAGCATTTTTACATCTACTTAGAATAATTAAACATTACCTTCTTTAGCTAGATACAGTTCTTTAAACTTGGCTCTCTTTTGATTAAATTCTTGCTCGAGATGCTGTTTTGTACGTAGAAATTCAGCATTGACTTTCTCTAGTTCAGCTACTCGTTGAAGAAGAGCTAAAAGTGAATCAAAGAAAAAATAATCATCATGACAATACAAAATATTATATATTTCTTTGAAAAACGTTATTACATACTATATTGTTGCACAGCAACAAATCAGTGAACATCTAAAGGCAAACAAAGCCATTACCAAAAGCCAACATAGGTTTGTCAAAAACAGATCATGCCAGACAAATCTTATTGCATTCTTTGACCAGGTGACAAAATTAGTGGACCAGAAGAATGCTGTGGATATAATTTACTTGGACTTCAGTAAGGCATTTGATAAAGTAGACCACAACCTACTGCTTGATAAGATAGAAAAATGAAGGTTAGACAGCATCACCACTAGATAGATTTGTAGCTGGCTGACTGGTCATACTCAGCATGTGATCCTCAATGGAACTACATCTACATGGAGGGAAGTGTGTAGTGGGGTGCCCCAGGGCTCTGTCCTGGGCCAAGTGCTCTTCAACATCTTCATCAATGATAGGATGAGGGGATAGATGGGGAACTCATCAAATTTGCAGACGACACCAAACTGGCAGGAATAGCCAACACTCCAGAAGACAGGCTTAAGATACAGGAGGATCTTGACAGAGCTGAACATTGGGCACTATCTAACAAAATGAAATTCAATGGTGAAAAAAGTAAGTTTCTACATTTAGGCAAGAAAAACCAAATGCACAGGTATAGTATAGATGGTACCTTGCTCAATAGTAGTAACTGTGAGAGGGATTTCAAGAGTCTTAGTTGACAATCACTTAAATATGAGCCAGCAGTGTACTGCAGCTGCCAAAAAAGCCAACACAGTGCTAGGCTGCATTAACAGAGGGATAGAATCAAGATCACGTGAAGTGTAAATAGCACTTTACAATGCCTTGGTAAGGCCACACTTGGAATACTGCATCCAGTTTTGGTCACCACGATGTAAAAAAGATGTCGAGACTCTAGAAAGAGTACAGAGAAGAGCAACAAAGATGATTAGGGGACTGGAGGCTAAAGCATATAAGGAAGGGCTGCTGGAATTGGGTATGTCTAGTTTAATGAAGATAAGGACGAGGGGGGACATGATAGCAGTATTCCAATATCTCAGGGGCTGCCACAAAGAAGAGGGAGTCAAGCTATTTTCCAAGGCGCCTGAAGGCAGGACAAGAAGCAATGGATGGAAGCTAATCAAGGAGAGAAGCAACCTAAAACTAAGGAGAAATTTCCTGACAGAACAATTAATCAGTAGAACAACCTCCCTCCAGAAGCTGTGAACGTTCCAACACTGGAAATTTTTAAGAAGAGACTGGACAGCCATTTGTCTGAAATGGTATAGGATTTCCTATCTGAACAGGGGGTTGGACTAGATGACCTCCAAGGTCCCTTTCAACTTTATTATTATTACTACTAGTACTACTACTACTACAAAAATTAGCCCATCAATATCCTGTTTCTATTCTCAGTACAATAATTGTACTGATTTCTACGGTGAAGCTCTCCAATTTAGTAAACATTTCAGGGTAATTTAACAGCCATTCTAATGATAGAGTTACACTACCAAGCATTTATTAAGTCTTTTAACAGAAACCCCCTACTTATCAGATCTTTACAATTTTCTGTAGCTGCTTTCTATGGTTCTTGTACATTTAAAAAAAGATAGCTAAAAATTAGGGATCAAGAGCAAATTTGCATCCCTATGTTGTACCATTAAAATAATGCTGCTTGAGAGCTCCAATATAATTACAATGCATCAACAGCTCTGAAGATACTAGTCCTGAATGACCTTTATTGAAGCATTCATTCTTGGGCATTGCTGTAAAAAAAACACCACAACCTAATTAAAGTGGAATTGTTCACAGTATGAGGCTTGGCAGTTAAAAAGCAGTAACTTTTAAACTCCTTCACAATTTCCTTTCTCTATAAATAATGAATAATTTAAACAAGGGGGGGAGAGACACAAGATAGACTTAAGGCATTATTTAGCAACAGGGGAGGGTCAGCGATTTCATTTCTTCTGAAAAATACTACTGTACATGTTTCCTGTTCTTTTCATTGCCTTGCTTTTTCTTCATAATCCTTTAGGAATGCTCAACTGCAACACCAAAAAAAATTGGCTACCTAAAGGAAGAAAAACCAATAATACCTCTTATTGCATGGTTGAATACATAGGAGTATACAAAATTTTGGTTTCCTTAGTTTCACTTGGTGTATTTCTGGACCTGGCTTGATACTGACTACTTTGACAAACCATTACAGGTAGTCCTCGACTTACAACAGTTCTTTTAGTGTCCATTCAAAGTTACAACGGCACTGAAAAAAAGTGACATGTCCATTTTTCACACTTACGACTTTTGTAGCAGCCCCAGGATCATGTGATCAAAATTCAGATGCTTGGCCACTGATTCATACTTATGACCATTGCTGTGTCCCAAGGTCATGTGATCACCTGTTGCGACCTTTTGACAAGCAAAGGCAAAGGGGAAGCCAGGCTCACTTAACAACCACGTTATTATTAACTTATCAACTGCAGTGATTCACTTAGCAACTGTGGCAGGAAAGATTGTAAAATGGGGCAAAAGTCACTTAACAACATAAATTTTGGGCTCAATTGTGGTCATAAGTCGAGGATTACCTGTACTTAACAGGACGCTCTCTGTAGGGGATCTAAAGAGAAAATATTAGCTTACATAATTAACTTTTGAATATTTTATTTTATTTTATTTTATTTTATTTATTTTATTATTTTATTTTATTTTATTTTATTTTATTTATTTTATTTTATTTTATTTTATTTTATTTTATTTTATTATTTTATTATTTTATTTATTTTATTTTATTTTATTTTATTTTATTTTATTATTTTATATTTATTTATTTATTTATTTATTTATTTATTTATTTATTTATTTATTTATTTATTTATTTATTTATTTATTTATTTATTTATTTATTTATTTATTTATTTATTTATTTATTTAGGAAATTTATTTGCCACCCATCTCTTATCCAATGACTCTGGGCGGCTTACACATAAAAACATTAAAGCATTAAAAAAAACATTAAAATCAACAATCATAGAACACAGTAGATAAAATCATTTAACCAATGC
>NW_015386934.1:40643-62923 GCF_001527695.2 Protobothrops mucrosquamatus
GTGGGATTAAGTTTTAATTAGTCAACCACCTCCAGTATGAAGCTCCCCCATAAGATGTTCCAGAAGGCTGGAGCCACGCCAGAGAAGGCTCTTCTCCTGAAGCCTACCAGCCTAAATTCCTTAGCTGATGGGATCCACAATATGTCCCCTCTGCCAGCACAGGTGGAGTGGGCCAGTCCCATCTCTCTTTAAACCGTAACAGCACAATAAAAAAGGAATAATTTCTAAAACCTTTGTAATAAATTTTCTGCAATGGCATATGCTCTATAGCAGGCAATTTGTTAATATGTAAGTATTCTCTTGGCAGACGATTTCTGAATTCACTATGCCCTCAAACTTCTAGGTGTGCCCTTGCCCCCCAAAAGTTTGCTAATTTGCAATGTCTTGTGGACTAACTGCACACACACATAGCAAGTACTAACATTCTTTATCAAATCTTAACCAATACACTCCTTGCTATCAGGCCTTTACTTGCAACACTTTCTATTCAATTATGCAAGACTCCCCAAGATCCAAGCTTTTGTTATCTTGTTTCATAATCTGTTTTACCAACGTCTTTAGTCAGCTGTAGAGTTAGAAGTATGTAAATGTTTTCACTGCTCTGCACTAGCACTACTTAGAAGAACAAGGTATCACACAAGCATGTATAGTTCTAAGTAACTCGAGAGGCACACAAGTCGCAATACTGTTTCAAAGTCCTGAGAACATTCATTACTATAAAAAGAAATAGGGGGGGGGGGGAGAACCAAGATGTGTAAAATTGAGTGTATATCAACCACAATAGTAGAATTGAGTGTATATCAACCGTCCTGTTGGCATATGCAGCAAAAGGGACATTATTTTACCAAGAATATAATTTTACTGATAATTCCACATAAGCACAGAAGAAGCAAAGCCAGTTCTGAAGTTTTCATGCACGAAGAGGCATAGGTAAAATCCCCTTTTCTCTCCTGGGCCACCCACTGTCCATTGTCCACCAATCGGGTTTGTCAAAAACAGATCATGCCAACCCAATCTTATTTCATTCTTTGATAAAGTGACTAAATTAGTAGACCAGCGAAATGCTGTGGACATAGTACTTAACTTCAGTAAGGCCTTTGACAAAGTAGACCACAACCTGCTGCTTAGTAAGCTAGAAAAAACTGGGATAGACAACAACACCATCAGGTGGATCTGTAGCTGGCTGACAAACTGTACTCAGCGAGTAGTCCTCAATGGTACTACATCCACATGGAGAGGAGTAAGCAGTGGGGAACCACAAGAATCTGTCTTTGGCCCAGTACTCTTCAATATCTTCATTAATCACTTAGATGAGGGAATCGAAGGGGAACTCATCAAATTTGCAGATGACACCAAACTGGCAGGAGTAATCAACGCTCCAGAAAACAAACTCAGGATCCAAAAATATCTAGACAAACTTGAACAATGGGCCCTATCCAACAAAATGAGTTTTAATGTGGAGAAAAGCAAAGTTTTACATTTAGGCAGGAAAAATCAAAGGTTTAAGTACAGATTAGGCAAGACCAGGCTCAAAAACAGCAACTGTGAGAGGGACCTTGGAATTCTAGTGGACGATCACTTGACTATGATCCAGCAGTGTGCAGTAGCAGCCAAAAAAGCTAATACAATCCTGGGTTGTATAAACAGAGGCATAGAATCAAGATCATGCAAAGTATTAGTACCACTTTATAAAACCCTAGTGAGATCACATCTGGAATACTACAACCAATTTTGGTCACCATACTACAAAAAAGATGTTGAGATCTTGGAAAAAGTTCAGAGAAGAGCAACTAAGATGATCAAAGGCCTGGAGACTAAAACATATGAAGAACGGCTGCAGGACTTGGGTTTGGTTAGTCTAAAGAAAAGAAGAAATAGAGGTGACATGATAGCAGTATTCCAGTATTTGAGAAGCTGCCACAAAGAAGAGGGGGTCAAACTATTCTCCAAAGCACCAGAGGGCAAGACAAGAAACAATGGTTGAAAACTGACCAAAGAGAGAAGCAACCTGGAATTAAGGAGTTTAACTTAATTAACTTCCTAACAATGAGGACAATTAACCAGTGGAACAGCTTGCCTTCAGAAATTGTGGGCACTCCATCACTGGAGATTTTTAAGAAGAGACTGGACAGTCACTTGTCTGAAATGATATAGGTTCTCATGCTTGAGCAGGGGGCTGGACTAGAAGACCTCCAAGGTCTCTTCCAGCTTCTATTCTATTCTATTCTATTCTATTTCTATTTCTATTTCTATTTCTATTTCTATTTCTATTTCTATTTCTATTTCTATTTCTATTCTATTCTTGAATCAACTACAGTCAGTTTGTTTTGGGACATTGTCTGAGCACCTTAGAATTTCCCATTATTTGACCTCGGGCACCAAGTCGTTCCAGGCAACAGTCAGCTCTCTTGCACTCCACAATTCCCTCCCAAGCCTCCCTTACATTCCAAACCTGCCCACACCCCCTCCCTGTTTCTGTTGTGTGGATTGCGAAAGGAATACATAACAAGTCAGCCATTGTTGTTGTTATGAGGAAAATAGGAGAAGGAAGATAAGTTGAATATATTTGCCATCTTGAGTTATTTGTAAAAATAATAAAAGTGGGATACAAATAAATAAAAAATAAAAATATACTATCCTTGTACACATGCACAATGCCACATGTGCACAATCCCAAGTTAAGAAATTTGGAATCAACAGTACATTTCCAATTCCAGTTCCTGAATCAGGTAAATATAGATGAAAGGGTACCTCAAGAGTATGACTAGATCTAGCAATGTATTAGTAATATTACAAACATGATCAAATATTCCTTAAATATTCAGATTTGCAGTGCTAGTCTAGAGCATGTTTGTAGATAATAGAAGTTTGGGTATTTCTTTCTTTTAATTAAAGAAGAGTTAAATGGGGCAGAACAATCTATTTTCTATTGCAGTCCCTTTTTACTCCTTCCCCACAATTAATTTTTTAAGAAAGACAATATGGTAGTGGTTAAAGAGTTGGGTTATAAATCAAACTATGAGTCCTAGTCCTCCCTTAACTGACGTGATTTTGAGCAGTCATTCTTCTCTTAAACCAATCCACCTTGCAGCATTGTTGTTGTAGGGAAAAATAGGAGACAGGAGAATGAGGTATGTATGCTACCTTGATTTAACCAAAACAAAGGAACGATAACAATTAAGTAAATAAATAATTTCCTACAAGATAACAAAAATATCAGGCTTTATTTTTACAATTTTTCTCTTCCCACCCCCCCTAAAACTTGTTTTCCATTTTAGTATTTTATCTACTAAATTTACAGAATTCTGATGTTTAGCAGTAGCACGGTTTTATACTGGAGCTACTTGTTCATATTGTATTTCTTTGCTTTCCTTGCCAACAAAGTATAATTTCTATCTTTACAAAACAAACATATATTTTAAGAAGGCAAATTCTGAGGCAGAAGCTTAAGAGTAGGGGGTTAAGATATATCAGTCAACAGAGCACAATGAGTTGGTTGCTAAGTAAAAATTCTTCTTTAAACATGATTACAAACTATAGAACAGCGTATGTTCAAATGTCTGCATTTAATTACATATTGGAAGCAGGTTCAAGATTAACTGCTGGATTTCAAAAAGAGGAACTAATCACAGTTCGAATGCTTATTCATCCCAACAGTTTAATGAATGTCCTGGGTGCATCTGATACTAGCCTAATTTACATGTCTGGAGCCAGCTCTAATATTCCTCCCAACTGTGAAAAATATGGCTTGTATATCAATTCCCCTTTTCCTTCTGTGTGTTTGGGTTTCTTGCTTGGATGAAGACTATTTTGAGAATTCAAGATGATTGCTTTTTTATCTAGTAACTGCAGTGAGATTATTATGTACACAAAGATGGAAAGACTGAAATACTCACAAGGGAGAAACGGTTAATAAAGATGACAGATTTTGCAGGACTGGTAAAACTGACTTGTTTGATTGGGAAAAAGACATTTGTCAGTGGCTTTAGTAAACCCTTTATGGCAGTGTTTCTCAACCTTGACAATTTTAAGGCATGTGGACTTCAACTCCCAGAATTCCACAGCCAGCAATGCTGGCTGTGGAATTCTGGGAGTTGAAGTCCACATGCCTTAAAATTGTCAAGGTTGAGAAACACTGCTTTATGGACTTTTTGCTGAAATTGGAAAGAAATGAAGGTGATTTATGGGTTTGATGATTACAAATGGTAGAATATGTAAAGAAAAGATCCAAGATGTAACCAGATAGAGAGGACAAAATATAAACGCATTTATAGCTGCTGCAAAGAAGATCAGAAGCCACTTTTTCTTTTCTTTTTTTCCTATTTACTTTTCACTTCCTTTTACTTTACTTTTTTCTTTTAAATTTGTATTGTTTTTACTTTGTAAAGAACTTCTTTAATAAAATTAATTTAAAAAGGGGAATTAAAAAAAAATGCAGTTGTAACCTCAGACTCAGCTAATAAATTATTTCTCATGTAGAAATTTGAAATCAAAACATCCTAGGAAGAAACTCTCTGCGTCTATTTTTTAAAAAATAACTGGCACAGAAATATAACATCTATTAGTGGAAAAATTTACCAAGATAGCAGTGTATAGCTAGTGCTCAGTGTATTGGAAATTAATCATGTTTTCTGAATACAAAATGTAATACAATATGTAAACAGGAGACTGGCCTTCAGTTGACCTCAATCTTTAAATATAGTTGTTATACCACTGTTATAAATAAACATGTTTATGTTTGAATAGTTCTACTCCAATCAACTGTAATGATAGCCTCTATGTAGAGTATAAATATAGTGACCACCTATATACTAAAACAAACATTAAGTTAGCAGAACTAAAAAATATACCAGCTGANAAACAGGAGACTGGCCTTCAGTTGACCTCAATCTTTAAATATAGTTGTTATACCACTGTTATAAATAAACATGTTTATGTTTGAATAGTTCTACTCCAATCAACTGTAATGATAGCCTCTATGTAGAGTATAAATATAGTGACCACCTATATACTAAAACAAACATTAAGTTAGCAGAACTAAAAAATATACCAGCTGAGTGGGAGATGCGCTGTATATAAATTTAATAAATAAATAATAAAAAGATTGGAATAATACCCAGAATACCATAGATGTATGGCATGAAGTTGTTATAAAATACCAAAATCCAGGATGAAGAGAATCTTTTATATGACCCATGATTCAATATATTGTAATATATTGGGGGAAAGAGGAGATCAGTCATTTCCTGAAGCCTTGTCATTAATTCCATAAGAAAAGAAAGAAAAAAGTGAGTATAAAAGGAAACTCATTCCAGTGCAATGCCCAAACTGAATGCAATATTTTAAGTGAAATTTGGCCAATACAGAATTGAGAGGAAAGTGGATTTCTCTAACTCTATTTCTTGACTTATAACCATTCATTTAGTGACTGTTCAAAGTTACAATGGCTTTGAAAAAAGTGACTCATGACCAGTGATGGGATTCAAATATGTAAACAACCGGTTCTCTGTGTGGATGCCACTTCCGGAAGTCCATTCAGGGCCTGGGCAACAAAAAATTAACTACCAGTTCTGCCGAAGTGGTGTGAACCGGCTGAATCCCACCACTGCTCATGACTGATTTTCACAATTATGACCATTGCAGCATCCCCACGGTCACATGATCAAAATTTGGGCACTTGGCAACTGACATGTATTTACAACAGATGCAGCACCCCAAAGTCATGTGATCCCCATTTGCGACAAGCAAAGTCAACATGAGAAGTTGGATTCACTTAAGAACTGCATGATTCACTTCACTGCAGTGATTCGCTTAACAACCATGGCAAAAAAGCCCCCAAAATAGGGCAGTGGTGGCAAACCTATAGCACGGGTGCCAGAGGCGGCACTCAGAGCCCTCTCTGTGGCCACGTGCACCATTGCTCCAGCCCCACCTTCCCCCGCAGCCCCCTCACCAGCAGCCCCCTGGAGGAGAGTAGCCCCCAGGCGTGGCCCACACGGAGCAGCGCGGCCAAGGACATGGCAGACGGGCAGCAGGGACAAGACTCCACCCTCGCACCCCATCGCAGATAATGCTGCGGGGTGCGGGCAGAGGACTTGGCTGTCATGGTGCTGCAGGGCCGCCTGGGCGATCTGCGGCAGGCCGTGGAAGCGGTAGGAGGCCCTGCGGGTGGGCGGGGCAGGGGGCAGAGTGAGCGGGGGCAGGGTGTTTTTTGGGCACTCGGTGTCTAAAAGGTTCGCCATCACTGAAATAGGGTTTAACTCACTTAACAACTGCTTTGCTTAGCAATGGAAATTATGGTCTCAATTGTGGTTGTAAGTCAAGGGTTACCTGTGAATTCTCAATAGATTAATACTAGTTTGAGCATTCCTTGACTTTTGTTTGCAAAACATTATTCTTTCCCATAAGTTCCTTGTCCTGTCCTTTCAAATATCTGTTTTAATCAAATATTTAATTTTAAAGTGTCATCCCATTACAAGAAGGATTCAAGAAGGAAAAATATAACATAGTATTTTGCACGTTATATTTTATTCTTGTCACACAGTGAAAAAAGCTTCCTACACATAATAAACCTAGGAAGAAGTTAGCTAAATAATTTAAATTCCACCTCATAACTTAAAATTATTAGGCATGTACATTTTCAACAACTATGCCAAAGTTTTGGATAATATAATGTACACGGTGATAACTTCAGAACTAAAAGCAAGCCGATTATTTCTGAACATGTTTTCATAAAATAATAGCACAGAAGCATTTCCTGAATATATATATATATTTTAAAAAGTAAGCAACCATCAAATTCAAACAAATACATGCATTGGTGGGAAAAAATAATGTTTTGCTAACATGGAATATAATTATTAATTGAAACATACAGAAGAGCTAAATAACAGTATTAAAGGTCCATAAACATGGGGTAGCTTCTTTACATGCCCTCAACACATTTATAAGGTACCTAATGAACATTTATTATAAATATTCATTCTTATTTATTTATAAGAATAATAAAGCTGCCTGACTCCATGATGACTCTGGGCAACTTACAACAATAAAAATACAGAAACCATAAACAGGGAGAAAAGAGGCAAAAAAAATCTGGAAGAGATAACCATCAACTCAAATGATAAAATTTTATGACAGCTCACTACTCAAATTAATTAGGGAAAAGGCTGTGTTTTTAGCAATTTTCTAAATGAATGCAGGGTAGCACATTCCCAAAGAATGCTAGGTCAATTCCTCAACAGAGAAGGCTCTCTGGATCTCATCAGATTATTTTGTTTGATTTCACATATGAAATGATGATTTGAACTCTTATAGCATTACGATTAGCTTTGGGTGATTTTATTATTTGGTACAACAACTGAAAATGTTTTAATCTTAATGTGAAGATGGTCTAGTTAATCTTTTCCAAGAAATCTACATATCTCACACAGCATTGAGTGATATTTTAATGTTAGAAACTGGAACCGTTTCATCCAGAAATTGTCATCTAACAATATCCCATACTTGATAAGATCCAATTTGCATGACTGTGGTGCCTTCACTCCATCTAAAAATATACTCAGGTACAGATATTACTCAAAGACCAACCACATTTTTTCTTCCCTTACCCCATTTTTTTATTCCTGGCTGAATAATTCTAAGTAGTACTATACTATTTAGTATGCTACCCAAATCACTTTTCATGAGATGGGCAGCTATATAAATTTAATAAATAGATGCAAATGTTTACAGCTATTTGGTATAAAAACTGGATTGTGAATTTCTTTCTCACGGTGAATAGGAGTTACAATCCCAAAGATCAGAACCTGTGGACAATATGATTCCTTAACAAATAGGTGAGTCATTATTACTGCCAATTTTGTCTAAGTCAAGGTAATAAGCAAAACAAAAAAGATTCTAAATAGAAGTGATGAGTGATACTGAACTTCTAATGGATACATACAAGAGGTTTCAAGAGTATGATATAGAAAGAAGAGAAATTAACCATTTGCCCTAAGAAGATGCTTTATTTGCAATAGGCAATTTCACCTTTATTTATTGTACAGTTTTCAGAGCAACACTAAGAATTATTGAAGAAGAGGTTGATTCTATATGACATAATTGTATGATAAGCAAGTAACACCCTTCCATGATGTTAGGTGAGGTTTCTATCATTCAATTGGTCTGATTCGTTCACAGAATTCAAAAGAATCCCAAATGATTATTTCCTCCATTTTCAACTAATCTACATTTTCTTCATTTCTTCCATCTTTTCACCATTCAGGTGATAAAGATGGAATAGTGAACAAAATATTTTAATAGTAGTGATAGGACAAAATATTCTTCTTTTGCAAAGAGATCTTATTTGGAATGTTCAGTGATGCCCTCAGCTTAAGAACAAATGGATCAAAAGGAAAGAAATAGAACTAAAAGAGCCATACAGAAGCTTGTTCACTGTTAACTTGACACTTACACAAAGGCTTGATGTTATAAATCCTAGCTTGAGGAAACATATTTAGTGGAACCCAGTACTCTTTTAACTATCTTTTATCCATATTTATTTTGGAAGTTTTTTTATCTCACTTTGTAATATTATCTAGTCTTTTGTTTGTTACATTATGTCAGTGATGGCGAACCTTTTAGAGACCAAGTTCCCAAACTGCAACCCCAAACCCACTTATTTATCGCAAAGTGCCAACACGGCAATTTAACCTGAATACTGAGGTTTTAGTTTAGAAAAAAAAACAACTCATACATTTAACATCTTTTGCCTTACAAGAAAAACACAATAACAAAGCTTTCAATGATACAAACAACTTTTTATTGAAAGGTAAAAGTTTGCATTTGGCATGCTTTTGAACAATTAATGTGATTTTTGCTGTTGTATGCATGCTGATAATTTGTCTAACCTTGGCTCATACTTTGTAAGTTTGGGAGCAACATATGCAACACTCAGGTCATCTGTTAGTCTGTTTCTTGTGTCAGATTTGACATAATTCAAAGCTGAAAACAGCGTGCTCGCTCCGGAGGTTTGTTTTGTCTAGGAAGGGCTTGAGAAATGGCTTTTTCCTGCGAAAACTTAGCCAAAGAGCGAGGCGCACGTGCCCACAGAGAGGGCTCCGAATGCTCCCTCTGGCATGCGTGCCATAGTTTTGCCACCACTGCATTATGTTATATATTTCTAAGTCAAGACTGATAATGTTCTTGGTAAATGACCAAGTATGAATGCTACTTACAACAAGCACATACATTGTGTGTTGCACAAAAATGATAAATAGAAACTCAATTCTTTCCTGTCCATCTCTTGTAAATTACTCTCACATCCACATCACTGTTAGTAACCTATTGTATGTTGTAGTCACCATGTTGTATAAAAAGCAGACCTCCATAAGACTTATCTAGTTTGGGACAAAACAGTGTACGTTCACAGCCTTCCTCTTAATATTAAAGCCCACTCTTTCCAAAGCTTTCAGAACTTCCTCTAAACCAGATTGATCTGCAGAAATCTTGCTAATTCTACTTCATGCTCTATATTACATCAGCAACAAAAGTGGCCGACTCAGCAGATCAGGAACTTAAATGAGCTGCTTCATTATTCTGAACACCTGGGCTAGCAGCCTTATGGTGCTCAGTAATCCTAGTCAACTGGAAGATTAGAATTATTGTAATTCTCAAACTAACAAAACTTATTTTTAAAGGAAGATCATTGTTCCAACATATTTTAAGTTCACATAATGAATTTACAATTAAGTTCTGAATGATATGAGACAGGGACCATACATTTACCCAAATGTGACTGACTCATGGCTGCACTATCAGATATGAATGAATTTATTCAGAATACATGCCTCCAGGCAGGAAATAGAGGGAATTGTTCAGACAGAAATGCTATTATGACTGACAATATGTTGTAAGCAACATTTGTTGTTTTGATTATATGCCATCAAATCAATGTCAACTTTTAGAGACTACACAAATAGATTTTCTCCATGATGATCTGTAAGCAACATCTGTACTTATCAATACAACAATTCAACACAGAATAGGCAAAATATTTTATAGACATGCCATTCAAAACCAAACAACCTTATGCATTCAGAATGAGCATTCCTGACATCATGGAACTGACTTCTCAAAAAGTACATCAAGGTTGCTACTTAACTGATCAATTCAGTTATTGAGTACATTTGCATACAAAAAAGTAAATGTCTTTTACCTGAGATCCACATCTAGTACATCTATGGACTTATCCATATATCGGGGCAACAAAACAATACTGATTTGGCATTCCTTGTTTCTGTTTTTTCCCCCACTGGGGTCTACCCTATTGTCCTAGAATTGTCTGACAGACATTCTCTACCATACTTAACCAGACAATGTCAGTCAGAAATTGCCATTTGCTAAGACAAATTTGCATTTTTGTAAGGTAATAATTCTGAAGGAGAAAAAACCCTACATTACAGTTTTAAATGCAGACATCCACTTATCTATTATTTGCTTTTTATCCCACCTTTATTACTTTATAAGTAAGTAAATGTGGTAAATATACTTAATACTCCTTCCTCCTCCTCTTTTTCCTCACAACAACTCTGTGAGGTGGGTTGGGCTGAGAGAAAGTGATTAGCCCAAAGTCTTATGGCCACAATTGGACCAGTTACGTAGTGAAGTGATCGTTATCAGAGATGTCATGTGACTGCTTCACTCAACCACAATTCCGGCTCTCCCAATTGCAGTCATTAAGTGGATCGCTGGGGAGAGGGCTTGGGCCTCTTGGGTGTGATAGGGCAGAAAGAGGGCCCATGTCTCTCACCACACCCAAAAGGACCAGATCCTCTCCATCCTCCACTGGAGAGAATGATTGTGAGAACGTTGATGTTCACTAGCGCTTGTGTGAGATTTGAGGTACCTTGGCATGCTGGAGGAACAGACCTCAAACAAACATATAAGGAACAGACCTTATGTTTTCAGCCTTTCAAGGTCCCAAGGCTGGTATGATTATGAACGCTCATTACACAACCAGTGTTAAGTCAAGAAATTGTTATGAGAAATGCACATTTGGAGGAATCTACCATTGGGGTTAAAGTCGGTGGTAGGAGTATCAACAACCTCCAATATGCATATGATACAGCATTGCTTGCGGAAAGCAAGGAGGATCTGGTGTGGCTAATCCTGAGAGTCAAAGATGAAAGTGAAAAATTTGGACTGTACCTTAACATCAGGAAAACAAAGATAATGACAACTGCAGAGAACATACAGGTCACAGTACAGATCAACACTGAGACCATCAAAACAGTAAAGAAATTTATCTTCCTGGACTCTAAAATCGACCAAAATGGTGACAGCAGCCCTGAGATCAGCAGGCATTAGTACTTGGAAGAACTACAATGTCCAGAATGAATAACTTCTGGAAGAGTAGACATCAGGCTCACAACCAAATGCAGATTAGTTAACGCAATAATTTTTCTAATTGCTACTTATGGCTACGAAACTTGGACTCTGAAAAAGGCAGATAGGAGAAGGGTGGACACCTTTGAATGTGGTGCTGGAGATGATTATTACACAACCCATGGACTACAAGAACAACAAATAATTAAGTCCTGGATCGAATCCCACCAAAAATATCACTGGAAGCCTAAGATCACTAAACAGAAACTATCATACTTTGATCATGTCATGTGAGCTGATTCCCTCAAAAAGTTGATCATGCTGGGAGTGATCAGCAGAAAAAGGAGAAAGGGTTGTCCTAGTATCTGTTGGCTGGACACTATAAAGTGTGACACCGGGATGACCATGATGGATGTGAAGGAGGCAGTGCAAGACAGAGGGGCAGGCAGAGTGCTAAGCCACAGAGAGACTGAGGGTTGGACACAACTGAATGGCAGAGAACCACGACAATGGTAAGTCAAGAACTACCTGCACTATATGATCATATCCTAGTCTCAACATCCTATCTTAGATTTATTTATTAGATTTTTATGCACCCATCTTCCCTATAAGGAGACTCTGGGCAGCTTACAAGTTATAAAATAAGTAAAAAATAATTAAAATATGAAAACATTAAAAACTACTCAGATTTTGATTACAGAATTATACTGAAACCAGAATCAAGAGATGAACTGGACAGGGATGGGGTCTTCTTATCCTGTCAGCCACTGCCAACAATGAGTGCTCTCCTCGGAGTCCCAGGCCAACCAACAAAGCCAAGTTTTCATACCCTTCTGGAAGGCCAAAAGGGTAGGAGCAGTTCTCACTTCCGGTGGCAGAGTATTCCACAGGGATGGGGCCACAGCAGAAAAGTCTCTTCTCCTTGAACCCGGCTGCTTGAATTCTTAAGCAGATAGGATCTGTAGCAAGCCTTTCTGCTGGTATGAATGGGGCAGGCTAGTCCCACAGGGGAGAGACAGCTCCTCAAAAGTTCTCCGATAGATGAAATCCCAATTCAAATAGATCCAGATCATCAGTGTTATACAAGTGTGTCTGAAGCCAAGAGATCACCACTCTTCAAACCATCTTGCAAGAATGGAACAGCTAAGACAGGCCTATAATTTCCAAGATCTTATAACCTGCCCTAAGCTGGCAGCAAATATTTCCTGCTTAGGGCAAGTTCTAATCCTAACTTATAAGTTAGTTAGGATGACATTAATCATCTCCTCAAGGAAGCATTAATCATTTCCTTAAACAAAGGATCAGTATATATCTGCTACTTAATCTTCCAGGAGGGGCAGCAAATAAACTGGCAGAGTGACTCATCACTCTACCTTACCTTTTCCATATCCCTGAGATCTACCCTGAAATAATCCATTTGAACATAACAAGCAGTTGTTGAGGTCATCTCCCTATGGTCTATGCCATTTTTGGAGTTGAAATTGATGTGAATGTAATCAATTTTGTCTTCAAAATACTGAAAATTCTCACAGAGAGCCTCTGTTTTGGCTCTCCTCTGCCAACATCTGCCAACCCTTAAACGGTTGAAATGCCACATAATATGGAAAGCATTGTTGTCGATTCTGTGTGGATGCAATGTAGGCAGAGAAGTATGCCTTTTTCACATCATCTGCTGGGAGGGAGGATTTCAGGGCTGGATTCCATGTTCAATCCAATTCTTCCTGAGAGTTCCTCCACTTCAATTCCACCCATGAATTAACTATTTTATTGCTCTGAACTCTATGGTAAATCAAGTGCTACTTAAGCTCTTCTAGAAGAAAGAGGATGTTTAGGAATGATCATGTCAACTACCCAGGTTGTCTTAATACTTCAGAGATTGGCCATAATTTCATAGTATTATGAAATACTATAAGAAATGGCTTACGATTGTGAGTTTGCAGACATTAAAAGAGGTACAGCTTTATAGTAGTTACAAGCCAAGGCAATAGCAAATTAATAGGGAGGAAAAATCACCAAACAAATCATGACAACTACAAGATTTACTCAGTTTCATATCTGGCTTTTCAACAAATCATAATTTTCGGATGTCACTGCTGTTCAAAAGCTTACTATAAAAATTTGCAGAAATTTAAAAAATACTTTTTAAATTATTCAGTCATTTTCATCTATTCCCATTACGTGGAATCCATGCAACAAACAGCAGAAACGATCACAGAGTGTAAACCACTGACCAACAGATTTTCATACTGATGTATGAGTTGTTCAGAAAAAAGTAAAAATACCCTTTTTTCTAATATAAGAACACTTTTAATTTAAATAAGGATGTATAAACTGAATTGAATCATTAAGAAAACTATCAATAAGCAAAAATTCTACTACCTTGCAAGCATATTTGTGAGTTCCATCAAACATTTGGGACAATCACATTCTTTTAAAATCAATCTCCAAAGCAACTATTATGAGAACTATCTTAAATGTTTATTACAAGGACCATAGGACAGATATTTTATTTAAAAATGCTATAGAAAGTAAAAAAAGAAAAGAAATACTAATCTAGGTTTAAAAGGAACAATCTGAATCTTTGCTTCCTTCTCCAAGAAGACACAACTCAGATGTGCTGCCCTTTCTGCACAACCATTAGTTGTTCTGATTTAGGATTGTTAAAATCCAATACATTTGGAAAATTCCAGAGAAAGTTGCTCTAAAGTAAAAATCCAAAAGTTCAGTCATATTAATTCACAAGCAAAAATTGGAATTTCTCACATAGCTTTCGCACAGAATATTTTCAGATCAAACAAACTCAAGGTATTCTTCAGCTCATTCCCATATTACTGTGTGCCCAATTTTAAATTATTCAATAGAAAAATTACCTAATGTTTTAAATATAAAGACATTGTATTTTTTTTTTGTCCTGATCCTGAACTGAAACTATAAACTGCATATAACATGTGTCTTAAACAGTTATAGATATCTAGGCAAGTGCAAAATTATTTTGATGCAGAATTTTTACCTTAAAAAACAGATTTGGGCCCTTAGGTGACTGCAGTTTTTTGGCAATTTGCATAGACCATGCTAGGTCTAATTTTCTACATGATTTAATATTCTCTCTCAACAGCTAGCACTGTTTACCTATTCCCGAACTTCCCAGAGCTTGTAAAAAAACAGTAATTATAATTACAACCCTTGAAAGAAAGGCTGTATTATTTAGCTGGAGCAATTCATGCATATAATAGTTTGTCATCGACATAAGAAATTGCACTTCTTTGGTACAGAATAAACATTCATCCTGAACATGCATTTTAAAAGCAATAGCCATCCCTTTGTGTTTGGCACGCTGACAAAACTGGCTCCATTAAATTCTGAAGTGCATGTTGCTAAAGCCCATCTGGAAAAGCAAGCAGAACTAGAAAAATATGTGGAAGATTTAACAAACAGCGAATATAGATAGAAAAATATACAAGACTTAGTGAGATTTGTAACCCAATTTTTCCTTAAATTTTTATTTAAAGGGTAATACAAATATATCCATAAAAGCTATATTTCAAGTACTGAAAAAGCACTATGCAATATTGAAAGAAAGTATCTTTATCATAACTTTAATAATAAACACAGAGTTTTACAAATATTGGACAATTCAATTGAAGTCATAGAAAGATCACAACCTTTATACCATAACACACTAAAAATAAGGAAGAAGAAATATTCTGGTCAATTTTAAAAAATAGAATAAATATAATAACGAAGAGATTGAGTCACATATAAGTTGTCTCTGTTTACATGATCCAACTCAAATCTAACAAGCTTTGAGAGATTAATAATTATCCCTCTCAATCTAAAGGAAATATCTCAAGAGAAAAGAAGGAGAGATGGGGAGAGAGAGAGAGAGAATGTTAAAACTGTATGGATCTAAAATAAGTCTGAGACACATATTTAGGGAAAGGAATGGAAGACAGAAAATGATTTCCCTTTGGAAATCATGAGTATATAACAGTCCATCATCCATGCATTCACTATCAATTCAGTAATCTTTGTTTGTCTGAAAGAAACTTCTCAGCTCACAGTACAAACCCAAAAGTGTACTTATCATTAAAAATTGAATTCACATTAGTGGAAGATATGAATTACTATTATTAAAATAGTAATACCAAACAATGCATTTCAATTTAAGTGCTAGAATACATATTCTATCTATAAAGTCATAATCAACCAGAGAAGCAAAATATAAACAACCAAGCTGAAACATTAAATAATAATTTCACTCTTTATCATTTTTAGATGATTATTAGAACAAATAATAGCTGAAGTTATTTATCTGCATTTAGAGTCGTACCATGTTGTAAACATATACTGTGCAGCTACATTTTTTCTGATGATCAGATCAACATTTAATTCTCACTCCAATGATATAGGCAAAATAGGATAAACAGCTCCTTGGTGCAGCAAATTCTACTGAGCTTTTTACATAGGTCCATCTAATAAGCTAGCTCCAAGCCAGGAAGCTCCGTAAGATACAACCGTTTACTATACATTTTTAGCAAAGACTCCTCTCAGTTACAGATATTCCTCAAAGCTTTTTTGGTAACTCCCAATGCAGCTGAGTGGACACTGTCCACCCTGAAAGTCTATGTTTTATCATAAACAATCAATCGTGTTTTCAGATTTATATTCATTCTTCTACCAAATGTACAAATCTAGCCACATGTACTCAGGTGCTTTTTTAAAACCAATGCTATAAACAGTTATTCATCAAGCATTACTATTCTTGTAGATTCTTGGTTTCATTCAGAACCAATCACAATCAGCAGATGTTGTTGATTATGCAAGATAAGGCAGAATAACAGAATAATAATGTTGGAAGGGACCTTGGAGGCCTTCTATAGTCCAACCCCCTGCTCAAGCAGAAGATCCTATATCATTTCAGCTTTCTCATTTGGATACTTTGTAACACTCCCTTTCTTGGATGCCACTGTATCTCCTTTTCTGATCCTTTTGGATCCTGATAAAGAAAATTCCAATACAGGTAGTCCTCAGTTTATATCCAGGTGGCGCTGCAAAAAGAGATGTAGACTATTCTCAAAGTTCTGGCCATTACAGTACCTCAGTGGCAGAGGATTGTGATCAGGGTACTCAGGCCCCAGTTCGTGATTACAAAATTTCAGGGAGTTGCAGTCACATGATCAGTAAAGAAATCCAGTAAATAAATAAATAGCCACATTCTCTGCCAACTGCCACCAGTGAAGTCAATGGGGAAGGTGGCAGAGAAGGTCACACGTCGCTTCTGCTTTTCCTCTTGGCAGCAGTACCACCACCCTCCCCAAGCATGGCCTGTGCCGGCCTTCCCAGACCATCCTCCACCATCCAGGGGCATCCCAGCACTCGATAGCTGGGACTCCCACTTCTTCTGTATGTCTTGGGGTTACAATGTCAACCAAGATTGCTGGGATTGTCACTATACAATGCAGTCACATGATATTGTACTTGATGACTGCATTACTTAGCAATGGCAATCCAGATCCAATTGCCTTCGTAACTCAATGGCTATCTGGTTATTGATTAATTTGTTGGCTTTTTTCTGTCTTGTTCAAATAATGTTTGTTTTTATTTCATTTTTAATACTGGAATACAGCACTTTAAAATGTCTTCAAATCCAAGTTGTTTGTACATTAATACAAATAAAGCATAACATTTCATATAAATTTATGTAATACTGAGGGAAGCAGTTCCCAGTAACCACCTGATATGAGCAGAATAAGTAGATGGGTCTATCAAAGAATATCCAGTTTTTCAGAAATGACAGAATATTCGAACACAAGGCTTTTTTTATACTGTTGTTCATGCAAGAATGAAGAACCAGCAGGCACAATCGATGTTACTGGCTCTTCAGTCCAAGAGAAAAAAGCACATACGTCACATAAGAAAAAAAATATTATTATGCAAATTATATATACTGTCTACATGGTCTCCTTTTGTCTCTCAGTTGAGATAACCATCTTAGACTCCAACACAATTTCTCAGTTCGCGTGACTAAGCTTAACTCCAAAATCTTTTTTTTTTTTGTCAATCTCTCAACATAGCATAATTTCCATGTGCTTCTAAAAAACAGTTCCAAATCAGGATCGTAAATTATAGTTGGATCATTAAATAATTTTTTGGGAAGACAATTATAAATGGTTAATATATTATATTAAAAGAGAGGTCTTATTCAAATTATAACAAAATAAAGACTGCTATTATGTTTGAACCAGTTCTACAAGATTCTACTTAGAGATGCATTCCATCTCAAACAAATTGTATTTAAAAGGAAGCATATGGTTGCCGCTCATTAAATGATAACACTGAATAAGTGCAGAAACTGTCTGAGAATTACACTACTGTACTAAAAAAAAGATTTTGTGATTTCTTTGCTGCATTTTTCTGGCAGTTTTTTTAATCTTCATAGTTTGATTCACTATGTTCACACAACAGATATAAACAGCTAAGTGTAATTAAAATATTCACCCAGGAAACAACATCTGTGTCAGGTAGCACTTACTTTTTATTTTTGCAAACAATAAAAATCAACAGTGATCAGGACTGCATAGAGTGCGGAAAACTTACTTTACCCCTACTCCTTAGCTCTTCAAAAGAGGCACCAATGCAGATTAGAAACAGTGCTATTATACAGGTACAGCCTTGTTTTATAGCTGCTCTTGCACACTGCTGTACATTGTTTTCTTGAAGGATTAGTGGTTGCTTAAGAACAGGATAACCATTAATCCCAAAATAGGCAATATAATGGACTGCAATGAAAGAAAATATGACCTAAAATAAAAATATGGCTTAAGATTAAAGTTAAAACCTCCTCTTTGGCTACAATAGTAAGCCTTAAAACAAGCATTCTGCGACTTCTCATTTTAAGCAGCAAATTTTAACACAGTTAAAAATAACCTTTTCAACTCACAACATATTAGTATTAGAAGCAGTAAAGTGTTGTCATTTTTACAACTGAATCTTTATTCTGAAGCAATAACTGATTTTTAAATATCCCATTCCAATACAACAGAGATTTTCAGTTAAGAATTAAGAACCTGCTGCAATTCAAGGAAAATATTTTTTTTGTCAACTTTTCAATGTTTCTCTGGCAATTATATTTTAAGTGCAATGCAATCCTTTTCAAACAGCCAATGTCTGGAGTATCAGAAAGATATCTTCAGGCTTAACATATCTATTTGCAACTCATTTCATCGTGTCCACCTGATTTACTTTCATTTTAAACAATTAAATGGCAAACTATCATTGGCAGAGAAAATGTGCCAGCCTCCAACATAAATTTTATTTCTAGGAATGCCTTTTACTTAGAAAGTAAAATAATAGGTGATATCCTCATGCTCTGTACAAAAATACCTCAAATCCCTCTCTTGTCTATGCAATTTTCTCAACAACATTTTTGGAAGTGGTTTGTTATTGACTTCTTTCTGGAGTACGGGTATCAAACTCGCCCCATCACACGACGTGTCACGACATATTGCGACTTTTTTCGCATTGCTGGAACTGGGGTGGGCGTGGCCTCCACACGATGCAACCGGCTCGCGGGCTAGCAGTTTGACACCCCTATAATCTACAGCAGGGGTACCAGGTACCAGGCCGCAGCATGCCACCAACCAGGCTGCACAAACAAGCAAAGCCCCATCCACGGGATGTAGGCAGCTCCGGTCTGCGGAAAAATCGCTCTCCACGGAACCAGTCCCTGGTGCCCAAAAGGTTGGGAACCTCTGATCTAGAGTGACTGACTGGCACAAAATTGCCCAGCTTGCTTTGTGCCTAAAACAAGATTAGAACTCATAGTGTCCTGGTTTCCAGCCTGATACCTTTCTTATTACACCAACAAGTCTCTCTCATTTCATATGTTTCACTAAAAATAAAACCTCCTCTGGAGACTACTAGTAGACAAAAGATATCTTATCCTATAAAATAAGTTAACAGTCAACCAGATGTTATTAACTCTTCTCCAGAACATATAATATAGTCAATATTATCAACTTGAAAAAAAATATTTCAGAAGTTGCCATCATTATCTCCCAAACTTCAATATTTCATTTGATCTTAAAGCAAGATATTAGATCATTTTACCATGGACAGAAACTCTTTCATCCTGTACTCATTTTTTGAGAAAGAAGTCTATTTCCAAACAAATCTCTGTACCGTTTCAGATAATTGTTCTTGCCATACATATGCAATCCCCAACAAGTTTTCAAAGTCTGCACTACACAAATAAACTACAAATTTTAATCTATACACTCCACCTCTTTTCCACTATAATACTATTCCATAATGGAAGCTCATTTCACAGATGAAAAACCAAAAATGATTCACGTAACAGTAATTTAAAAACTGACAGTACTATAGCAAACTGGATCATCTGAATTCCCTTAAGACAGGATGGAACCTCATAACCACAAGATTACACTTTTCATTCCCAATACATCAACACCTTTAACAGATGCACCCACACATTATATCATGTCCTAAATCATGTCCTAAAGCTGGGTTTGCCCAACAGGTCAAACCAAAATGAAATACACATTATAGGTTTAATATAAAACAGCCTTCCTCTCTTTTGCTCTCACTAAAGAAATCCAAATATCCAAAAGATATTTTTTCCCTTTATGAATAGCACAGAAATAAAAATAGTTATAAGGGAAAGTAATTCTTCTTTAAATATGTCCTGCAGTTTAATATATTTGTTTACATGGTATTAATTTGTGTGGATTTTCAGAGAAGCATTTTGCATTCCTTTTCCCCCATGTACTGTAACAAAAGTAGGATCTGGTCCATTCCTGGCTGAAATGACTTTATTCATCTCTTGGTTAATCATTTCTTTATACTCATGAAGAGTTTTAACAGTTATAGAACCCACACTTCTATGTTGTAATTTATTTTCAGGTAGTTACACTGGCCATGACTGTCTGTCTCCAGTTTTGCAACGTTTATCACTCATACATCTCTGTGGGGGAAGTGAGCCCTAGCCATTGCTACCTACTGTACTATGATAGCTACTCAGAACTAAAGTTACGCATTCAACCCTGAAAATGCCTCTGAAGACTATAAAAAAGTTATAAGCTTTCCAATATACAGTATTTGGATTCATGTCCAGAGTGGAGAAATAATGCAACTACCTATAAAAAGCCAAAGTCATGCATATACGATTATAAAGTCACTTTGTAAGAACATTTAAAGCTGAGAATGGCTTTGAGCTAAGGCATCTGAAAATTGCTTTAATACACGTCCAACCTCTTCCCATTTCCCAAAACTATATCCTAGAGATAAAACCCTATTCATTATTTCTTTAACTGCAGAAAAATAAAGTTCTGAATCCTGATTTTGATCAATACACCACTAAGCCATAATCTGATTAACCATGATTTATACTTAGTTGAATTAAGATGATATAAAATCACAAGCAAACTGCATCATAGTTTAGTGCAGTATATGAACCTAGCTGAAAGCTAGCTTGGTTGTAGTTGTTACAGGCACCAGGATGGAAATTGAGAGACTGTAAGTTCCAGTCCTGCCTTAGATAATAGCCAACTGAATGAATTTGGGCCCGCCACTCTCTCTCAGTCTGCAGATAGTGATAATGGCAACTGCTTTTAAAAATGTTACCAAGAAAACTGCATGGACATTTCCACATAGTGGAAAAGATTAACTCAACACACACAAAAATCCTAGCCAATGACTTTTGGAATTCTATTCTTTAAAAAGTCTATCTAACTTAGCCTAGATTTTTAAAAGATTTACTTCCACTTTTTTGACTGGGTACCAAGAATTAATTGAATATTTTTATCTAAATAGATGGTTTTTACAATTTTTTACTTTTATTTATTGATTTATTATTATTAGTTACTTTACAAGATTATGTAGCATTAAAAACAACTTTTCTATAAGTATCCTTGTGGCTTAAAATAAAATCCGTTATCCAAAATATGCATGTTTCACATTCAAATACATCTCAATTAACTAAATGCCATTCGATTACAGTAGCAGATTTCTCTATAACTGTCACACCATTTTACAAAATTGACATCTCTACCAATGGTAGTTGTATATGTACATGCACTATGGGTGGTTCCCCTCCTTACATACAATTTTTACATACTTCCCCTATTTATTACATTTGTTGTTTTCTAAGAAAATATCACCCATAATATATCTTCATTAATACTGCCAATATTTTTCAAGTCAACTATAAATTGTTTATAAAAAAACAAGTGTGCAAGCATAGTGGAAAAATGCTGATTAAAAAAAGGGAACCAAGCCTGAGTATACAGCAGGAGAAAAATTCAAGGAGCAACCAGTCCACAAACATGAGGCATCAGCTTTAGAAAATTAATAAAATTATTTATTCTTTTTTATATAAATATAAATCTGCCTTTCTATAGAATGTCAAGGCAGTTTACATAGTATTCCTCCTTCAATTTGTTTCCACAACCACAAACCTGTGAGATTCATTGGAATGAAACAGTGACTAGTCTACAATCTTGCAATAAGTTTCCATGGCTGAGGGAAAACCTGAATCTCAGTCTCTCCAGTCTTAGGCCAATGCCATAGCCATCGTATTTCTGTCTTCTGTCTATTTATCTCTGTAGTGATTAAACATACAGTTAATGTTGGGATTATTTGATCTAGATAGCCTGTATAAACCTGTTGACAAAATTAATCCACGCTCCTGATAAAGTAGTCTCAACCTTACCACAACTGATACCACGCTTAGTATTACTATTTCACATCTCAAGGGTGCAGGAAGTGGTTGCTGTGCAGAAGAAATGAACAATAATATAAAAACTGTTTAGGTGACAGTTAAAGTAAGTGGTTGGATAGGCATGAAGGAGGATCAGAGGTGAAAAAGAGACCATTAAAGTCAGAAAAGTACATGT
>NW_015386934.1:63015-77269 GCF_001527695.2 Protobothrops mucrosquamatus
TAGTCTCAACCTTACCACAACTGATACCACGCTTAGTATTACTATTTCACATCTCAAGGGTGCAGGAAGTGGTTGCTGTGCAGAAGAAATGAACAATAATATAAAAACTGTTTAGGTGACAGTTAAAGTAAGTGGTTGGATAGGCATGAAGGAGGATCAGAGGTGAAAAAGAGACCATTAAAGTCAGAAAAGTACATGTTGAGGGGGTCTGAGAATGAGGGTGAAGCTATAAGCAGAAAAGATAACAACTGGAACAAATCTTGCTTTGCAATGAAGCAAGAAGAAAAAAAAAGGAACACATTGTGGCTGAATTTATAGCCTGCCACTAAGTTAACAATAAATTGGCTGGGTTCACAAAACATGCTAAGTCCCAAAGAACTCTACTTGCAGCCAGTACACAACTCCAAGCTGGAGAAAGCTAAAGTAGAGGGGTTAGTGGGAGAGAGAATGAGCAAGAAATAAAATAGTTTGGGGTAAGACTCATCACAAAGATAAGAAGGGAGGAAACTCGTGTGTGGAAGAGGGGAGAAGGATCCTCGTGATTGGGAGACTGGAGGGAAAGAAATACAGGAGTCACTTGAGAAGGAATTGGGTATGTCTAATTTAATGAAGAGAAGGACGAGGGGGGGACATGATAGCAGTGTTCCAATATCTCAGGGGTTGCCATAAAGAAGAAGGAGTCAAGCTATTCTCCAAAGCTCCTGAGGGCAGGACAAGAAACAACCGATGGAAACTAATCAAGGAGAGAAGCAACCTAGAACTAAGGAGAAACTTCCTGACAGTGAGAACAATTAACCAGTGGAACAACCTGCCTCCAGAAGTGGTGAATGCTCCAACACTGGAAGTTTTTAAGAAGAGACTGGACAGCCATTTATCCGAAATGTTATAGGGTTTCCTGCCTGAGCAGGGGGTTGGACTAGATGACCTTCAAGGTCCCTTCCAACTTTACTATTATTATTATTATTATTATTATTATTATTATTATTATTATTATTATTATTATTATAAGGAGAGGTGGGCTACGATGGGACAGAGACGAGAGACCGCAGGGATGGGTGGCTGAAGCCAGAAGTCATTGTGAAAAGCGATGGTGGCTAAGGAGGTGGGGACATTGGGCCAAGGAGAAGAAAGGACCCGGGGGGGGGGGGAGCAGGAGGCAGCGGAGCCAGAGAGGGAGAGAAATGGCGAAGGAGGGTTTCTAGGATGCGGGCGAGGAGAGCGGCAATTAAGGTAGTAGAAAACGGAGGGATTAACTCAGGGTGGGCACGGGGAAGGTAAGAAGCGCCCGTGGGAAGCGAGGGGCGGATAAAGCGGGGCTCCGCTCCTTCCAAGCCCACCGCCCCTCCTTCCTTCCCTCGCTCTCTCTGCGGCCTGCATTCCTCTCCGCTTCCCACGCCCCCCTTGGCTCCCAGGTCGAGGCAGGATTAGCAGGCCGCGCCGGCGCCGGCGCCCCCCCCCCCCCCCGGCCTTCCCTTCCTCACCCTCTGTCGACTCCGAAGCCGGGGTCTCCCCGGGCTGGGCCATGACTGAGCCAGCTCGTCCCCGTCACGCCGAGGCCGGGTCCGCTACGTCAGGAGACGAAGCCGAACGCATCTTGACAGGCGGAGGGGGCGGGGAATCGGCGGCGGCGGCGGCGGGAAGGAGGGAGCGCGAGCGCCTACGCATGCGCCCGGTGGCGCCGAAGGCTGTTGCGGGGAGGCGGGGTACCGTGCTTTGGGAACGGAGCCTAGTGGGGAATAGAAGCTGCTGCAGCTCCCTGCTGTCAGGGTGATGGAAGTGGCTGCCAAGTTGGGGAAAACTGAATTAAAAAGCGGGGATGAAGATTCAGTGTCTCGTTGTTGTTGTTGTTGTTGTTGTTGTTGTTGTTGTTGTTGTTGTTGTTGTTGTTGTTGTTGTTGTTGTTGTTGTTGTTGTTATTATTAATAATAATAATAATAATAATAATAATAATAATAATAATAATAATAATAATAATAAACTGCTTCCATCCTGCGACGATATCTGTAATACCATCAAACATCCACATCTGCCTATCCCAGGTCCTGGGTAAGGACTCGATAGGTAGACAAAATGCCAAATCCAGTCTGAACATCTGGCTGACTGTGCGATGATCCATAATAATAATAATAATAATAATAATAATAATAATAATAATAATAATAATAATAATATAATTTTGGGGTCCTTGGGGTTAACTAAGAAAAATAAAGTGAATGTGATTGTTCTCAACCAGAGATATGTTTATCACAGATGGCAGTCAGAAATCTCAGTTGGAGTTGGAACATAGGAAATGAATAAATAAACAATGTGGGACCTAGATAAGTTGTCAAAAGGTTAATTAAAATAAATTCTGTAGAACAGTGGAACAGTCTACCTAGATACAAAGATTGCCTCTGAAATTTTGGAAGAAGACCCTGGATATCATCCCTGAGGACAGTTTGATTGACATTCCTGCACACTGCAGAATCTGGGCTAGATGATCCTTGTGATTCATTTCTACTCTGCAGTTCTGTGTTTTTATGATTTAACACCCTTCAAAAATAATAAGTACAATAACAGATTACCTGTAAACATATTCCTGTCCTTCATGGGTATTTTCCTATTATGGTGAGTGAGTAATTGGTGGGACTTAAAATATGAAAAACTGAGGACTGTTGGTCTAATTTACCCCTTATATTTGTCTTGTTCTTCTGAAACCATGGAAAATCAGGCTGACCTTGATGATTGGCCCCCAAATTTTAGAGATGCAGTTGAGGCCCCAGGGTCTCTAAAACAATCCAGGCAGCATCCTTAATTGAGTTCAATGAAGTTACCACAGATAAGTATATATCAGAGGTTAGCAGCAGCAAATCTGAACACATACGTCATACCAAACCAATGTAGGAAGACACCCCCCCAAGAAAGAAATATGTTGGGGAATATTAAAAAGGCAGAATATTATATTTCCCCAAAGGAACAATAGAAAATCTTAGGCAGAAACCACCCCCCAAGTCTCTCTGCCCCAAGAGAAACCAGCTCTGTAGAAATGCAGATTTGATCATCCTTTCAGAAAGACTGGAGCCAGGAAGCTTGGAGCTGATGGGATTAGAAAGACAAAGACCCCTAGAACCAACAACCCCTCACCCAAAAAATCCAACACAGGACATAGCAGGATATGACATTTAAGACATAATAGGGTTAACCCACCACCATTAGAATACCAGAAAGGCACACTGAACCTCAGGTCAAAGTTCATGCCACATGAACAGGAACAATTCCAAACACAAAAGCCCAAGAAGGTTAAAAAAAACCCACCACTCCCAGCTTCTTGTGGTCAGCTGTCCCAGAGCCATATTTCTGTCTGGTTCTGCAACTCAATAAACAAGAATCTTCTTTTCTAAAGCAGTCTCCATTTTGTTTATTCCTGGCTTGGACTGGACCCTGATGAAGATTTTTCTTTCAACACCACCTTGCACAAATGCTTAGATAAAGATAGATATGAGTTTGCGGTTGTATAGTTAAGGAAGGCAACCCTGAAATGTTGGCATCCTAGCTAGTAAATTCTTTATTTTGTATTGATGGTTAAACATGCCTCCCGTCACAAGGATGAGATGGAGAGAAAAATTTAAGAAAGGATGGTTGGGATTCAGTAAGGCTGAACATCATGTTCTTAAATGCAATAGAAGTCTAATTATAAATTGAAAAATATAGATACCTTATCTGTTTTCTCTGCTTGCAGATGTCACAGTAATTTGAATTATATTATCAACATAGAAATGCTATTGTTATTTTAGAAGCAAAAAGATTATGAGTAGTTGGCTTGCATGCATAAACATAGATCCATTGCATTATTTGTAACAGTACGTTATTCTGCAAATTTGGTATGGAAAATTTATCTTTCTGAGGAGTAATCCCAAGTGATCTCTAAGACAGCAGATAGGTCCTTGTTATTGCATGCACTGTAGTGCCAAGAGGAAAAAATGATTTAGTGTAATTTTTATTTTAATGCAATACTATTAATATATCTGCTCCATGTGTATTTACTTATTTTTCTCCTCCTAGCATATTAAAATTGTGATTTAGATGGCAACGCCTGAAGTGGTTTTATGGACATTATCCAGGATTTTTTGAGGGCTGTCTACACCCCTGAGATCTCACGTGAAAGACTATTTCTGTAAAGTAGGATATAGAGGAATGTGTTTGGAGAACAGCTTAAAACATGAGTATACCTGGACATTGGTATGAGCTAAAGTTTGAGCTTATTATGTAAGCCATAAAGGTGGTGAAGCAGAATCACCTTCCATACTTTTACTCCATTGGCAAAATGTTGACCAACTGCATTATTTAAGGTGTCCCAGATCTTTTATATAAGGATTAGCCAGAAGAAGAAACAAGCTATTATAGTCTTGGTAAAATAGTTCTTATCTGGTCCAAGCTGGAAACTAGATAGATGAACTCTATTGAGTTGAGATATCATTGAAAAATTTTTAGTTGTAGATCTCAAGAAAGAGGACCAAGTTCTCTATAGTGTTGCTCTGCCATTTGTGCGTTGAGTCCCTGCCCTCCCTGGGAAGAGATTAAAAGTTGGATCCAGGTTGTAGTCAGTGCTTCTCTGAAGGAAGAGGACATTCCAGCCATTCCTCAAGAAGGCTGGCCTGGATCCCATGGAAAGAACAACTTTCATCTTATATACACCCACCTTTTCTTGAAGAGGCTTTGGAGAAAGTGGTAGGGCTCTACCAGTTTGAATTCAGGCCTGACCATGAGTAATAGTTACATAGATTACTTATCTTAGTAAGATGTGAAAGGAGGAAGCATTACATCTTGTGCTCCTTAGCAGTTTTTGATAATGTCAGCCAGTGTTTTTCTGGTTGGTTCCAACCAACCTCCACATTCTTTTCATTCATTCCATTTGAAGATTAGTGTTATATTTTTATCACAATCCAGTACTTCTTGCTGGTACCGAGCCCAAGAAACATGTTCTTTTTCCTCTTTGTATCCACCATGCTTGAAATCTAGAGCTAATATCTATGAATTTTCTGACCTCAGTTGTGTTAATCTTAGTTTAAGAAATTAATTTTTAGGGTTTACATAACACACTGAACTATTAGCTTGTAAAGACATAAGCTAGGTTCTCTCAATGTGCAAGATAAAATGTAGTTGGCTAGCTTGTAAATCAGTGTTATCATATAAACACAGATCCCTTCTACAAATTATGAGAATTTCATCTGCATTTCTACAAGGAACACAAATTCCGTTGAATTTTTTTTTCCATTTCCAATTCAGTCAAAGGAATTGTATCAGATCTTTAGGGTCTCCCATATCTGAATGTTAACCTGGCAAGCCTGTTTTCTAAAATGCGAACTTGGGCATAGTTTTATTGTTGTTGTGCTGGTAATTCCGGATTCCTCAAGGATTGTACAGTGCAGTTTTTCAACAAAGGTTTGAATAAAACAAGTCTGTCAATTTACAACTTTGGAACTGTATCCTACAAATGCCCCAAAACAATGTCAGCTCTTTTTTATCTCCTACTCTAATGAAATCAGAAATAAAAATGATGCATGTACATTGCTAAGCAAAGACATATTTATTAGCATCTTTCTTATTAATACTATTTTGTTCTGGAAACTTAGGTAAGCCGCAGGATTCTCATGAGAGGCTAGTGTATACCTTTTAAACTGCCAAGGATCATTCCAGCAACACCTCCATAAATTTGGTTTTCATCCTGAAACAATAGTTTGCTTGCAATCATAAATTATCTTAACCTATCCTGCCTCCCAGATATTTTATGTGATTGAAAATCTTTGCAAAAAACATTTAGAGGAGATGTAATTTCCCTCCTCTTGTCTAAAAGGTTCCATGTGGATGCATGTTCTGAATAGATGGAAAGCAGATGAGACACCTCCCCAAATGCTGAAAACAAATGTACTAGTAGTTAATGTTCCTTGCATTGACTATAAGTTAAAATAGATTCAAAACTCATGATCTCATTTGAAAGCTGTCTGTATTAAGAGTCTGAAAGCACTCTTTCATTCCTCTGTAAGAAGTGTTCACCGAAGACTTTGATATTTCATGAACCTGAAAATTTTGTTTCTTCCTGCAAAAAATATTGATAGAAACTAATTATTGAAAAATAATAGCACTCAAATGTTAGGTTAGGTTGGAGAAGCATTTGTGGTGAAATTCCCATGTTAGCAAAATCTGCTAGTACACCATGAGAAATTAATCAAAACTAAAAAAAAAAAAGCTATGTTTAATAGTACATAGACTAAAAAAGGAATCTGTTCTTATCTCAGTGATTTACTTCTCTGGATTTGTCTTTTTCCAGCTAGTGGTTATTTCTGAAATGGCAGTGAATGGAAATGGAAAATTCCTTCTCTCCCCAATGCTGTACAGGCATAAGAGAACTGTGAAAAGAACCTACTGATTGCAGTATGGCAAGAGCAGTTTTTGAAATTTGCCCCTTTGCAGTAAGGACACATGGAGTCAAAACATTACTATATGTTGTATAAACAGTAGAAACAGAGAACCCACATTCCCATACTTAACAATGAGTTCTTTTCTTCCAGGCAGCTTATTAAAAAAATATTTAGCCTAACTGCGGAACAAAAACTGAACTGGTGAAGAATCTCAAATGATTCTTCACCAATTCAGTTTTTGTTCTGCAGTTAGGCTAAATATTTTTAGGCACAGGCCTATCTAGAGCGTATCCTGGAGTCTCACAAAATGACTTGTTGCAAGTTTTAATTTCAGTTTCTGCAGATTAAAAAGTAAGTAAAGCAGTAAATCTCCAGTTGAATTGGCTTAATATATTGTGTGAATACACCATAGATTGAATTCAAATATCATGCTACCTAGGAATTGTTCTTAGTTTATTTGTTCAATAAAGTACCATTGACTTTGTTCATACTAACTAATGGCTACAAAAAATATTTGAAAAATCAGACTAGCATAAGCCAAGCTTAACAAAGCACTTGATAATTTAGCTTGATCTATAAACCCAACTGCACTGTCTTGTACTTACATTATTTTTCATACTTAAATAATAATGTTTGATTAGTCATTTTTAATGCATCAAACCTCTTGTTAAACATTCATTTCAAAGGAGGAGGAAGAGGAGGAGTCACCACTTAGTAAAGGGGGTATTGTACAGCTGGAATGGGTGCAAAAGTGATGTTGCATTTTGTGTAATTTTAAACAGCACAATGGTTTTGGAATATTTGGCGTCTTGTTGCCAAAACAAAACTTGCTGTATAAACACTATTCTTAAGATCTTTCTCTTTTAAAGAGCAGAAAAAATATATGTTCCATGTGCCTTTCAGAAAATCAAATAGATATTGCCAAATTGAATAAACGCTGCATCTGAGTTTCCCCAAAGAAGAAACAAGATTGAGAATGTGTTCCAACCCTGCTTCCAGGGAGTCATCTTTTATAGACAATATATGAGTTACTTCTCATTACAGCTAGCATAGTTCTTGATTCCTTCTCACACTTTAGAGAGAAAAATGACAATCTGTGACACGTGTATACATTTTGTTTGATCTTTTAAAGTATTATAATAAGATGACCCCTCCAACTACCTTTACTTGACTCTAATTTGTATAAAAGTTTCATTTATTATTTATAAAAATGTAGACAAAAATGAAAGTGACTATTTTATAGAGAAAATGAACTTTACTGTACGAGCCTTTGCATGATTAGTTAGTAGATCTCATTTGATTTATAGCCCTTATTTTTGCATGGTCATACTATAACTCAGAGAAGATCCAAGTGTTTTTATCCCTCTGTTAGAATCCTCATAGCAGTTTCCTCTCTAACAAGGTCCAGGTCAAACTACACATGTCTGCAGAATATTTTCATTTTTTTACTCCTATCAGCATGATGTAATCATGATGGACTTTTACCCATGTCAGACTCTTTGTCTTTCTCTAGTACTACTCTAGATGTTTCTTCTGCAACTTCATCTGCCAGGACTACTCTATAAACTGAAAAGCCCTTCCAGAAAGTATAGAATATACACCATACAAAGAATGGCCACTCAGGTGAAATCTAAACCAGGACCATTGTCACCCATTAATTTAAAGTAGCTAAGATCTTAGTTCAGATACATGAAAATGATATAAGATTGTTCATGCACTATTTATCATTAAGGAATCCTTGGATGAAATAAACCAAAGCACACTTAATGTTCCTGGGAGGAAACTTTGGTCTCGAATTGTTAATGATTTCACAAATTTTCCTGCTATTACTGATAATGTTAAACACATTGAAGCTTCTGCTCAACTACTGGTAGGCAAGGGATTCAAGTATAAGTAAGGAAACAATGTTAATCAGCTCTCTGATCTCATTCTTACAGTTAAAGAGCCAGCTGCTTTATCAAGCATAGATGAAGAAAAGCAGGAAGATGATACCAAACTAGAGTTGACTTTGTCAATTTTAAATAAGTGGTTGCAGCACACAACTGAATGATTAGATCGGAGATTGATCCTTTTCAGAAAGGCAGCATGCTTTAGTAGAGCAATGAATGCGAACGGATGTAATGTAAAGAAGATAACAATTAAAGAAGAACACAAACTAATTTTATAATTACAGAATGAAACCATAGATTATAACATTGGACATACCGAAGGATATTTTTGAACAATGGACACAGAACTTAATTTTAATAGTGTCAACAGAGACATCTGCCTCTACGGAGACTGTGTCTAAAACTTGCTACAGTCAACTTGCCATGGGACAACTCATTGCGGAACAATAGTAGATCACAACCTACTACTCAATAAGATAGAAAAATGTGGGTTAGACAGCATCACCACCAGATGGATTCATAGCTGGCTGACCGGCCGTACTCAGCGTGTAGTCCTCAATGGAACTGCATCTACATGGAGGGAAGTGTGTAGTGGGGTGCCCCAGGGCTCTGTTCTAGGCCCAGTGCTCTTCAACATCTTCATCAATGATTTGGACAAGGGGATAGATGGGGAACTCATCAAATTTGCGGATGACACCAAGCTGGCAGGAATAGCCAACAGAAGACAGGCTTAAGATACAGGAGGACCTGGACAGACTTGAACACTGGGTGCTATCTAACAAAATGAAATTCAATGGTGAAAAAAGTAAGGTTCTACATTTAGGCAAGAAAAACCAAATGTACAGGTATAGTATAGATGGTACCTTGCTCAATAGTAGTAACTGTGAGAGGGATCTCGGAGTCCTAGTGGACAATCACTTAAATATGAGCCAGCAGTGTGCTGCAGCTGCCAAAAAAGCCAACACAGTGCTGGGCTGCATTAACAGAGGGATAGAATCAAGATCACGTGAAGTATTAATACCACTTTACAATGCCTTAGTAAGGCCACACTTGGAATACTGCATCCAGTTTTGCTCACCATGATGTAAAAAAAGTGCTGAGACTCTAGAAAGAGTACAGAGAAGAGCAACAAAGATGATTAGGGGACTGGAGGCTAAAACATATAAGGAACGGTTGCTGGAATTGGGTATGTCTAGTTTAACGAAGAGAAGGACGAGGGGGGACATGATAGCAATGTTCCAATATCTCAGGGGCTGCCACAAAGAAGAGGGAGTCAAGCTATTCTCCAAGGCGCCTGAAGGCAGGACGAGAAGTAACGGGTGGAAACTTACCAAAGAGAGAAGCAGCTTAGAACTGAGGAGAAACTTCCTGACAGTTAGAACAATTAACCAGTGGAACAACCTGCCTCCAGAAGTGGTGAATGCTCCAACACTGGAAGTTTTTAAGAAGAGACTGGACAGCCATTTGTCTGAAATGGTGCAGGGTTCCTGCCTGAGCAGGGGGTTGGACTCGATGACCTCCAAGGTCCCTTCCAACTTTATTATTATTATTATTGTTGTTGTTGTTATTGTTGTTGTTATTATTATTATTATTATTATTATTATTAATTCAATTATTTAAAATTATTTCAAAATTATTTAAATTGTCATCCACATTTTATTTTGTCCCTTCTTTGGCGTCCCTTCTTTAATGATTCCACTAGACGATTTCTTCAACATTAATGTAACTCTTGTCCCCTGGTGAGTTGTCCCGTGGTGAGTTAGCCATGATGAGTTGTCTCACAGAGAGTTGGCTGCAGCAAGCTTGATGCAGGGAGTTGGCCTTGGCAAGCTGGCTGTGGTGGGTCGTCGTATACCCCTCCAAAACACATTATGGAAGAGGAACAAGTTTTATCTGACAAGATTGAGATTGTGTTGAAAGTAGATTTACAAATAACACGCTACCAGAACAGAATAAAAAAAGATGATGCACTGAACAAGAAAAGAAACTGGCTGATGTCTTAATAATTAAAGAAAATATATGAACAATAAACCAAGAGAGTGACCAGGATAATTTTCCTGTATTGGAAAAAGACTTGTTAATGTTATGAAGAATGTCATGAGAAGGGGCAAAGAAAAATGGAAAAGAAATCAAGTTGTACAACATTAATGTAAGATTAAAACGATCAGACGTAAAAGGAAAAATATAAAGTTCATTTATTTGATCAAGATTCAAATAGATATGTTGCTATCTCTGATGACCCTGGTGGACTGTTGCTGACACCAAGACTGAAATGATAATGTTTTGTGGATTTGTTTATAGATAAGAGATGGGATATGAGAGCGAAAGGGCTGCCTACTGGGAGTATTTCAGCTCTTTTGCTTTGTTTACTTAACTACCAGTGAGGTTGCTTAATGACTGCAAGCAAGGGTGCCAACATTACAACTCATTGAGCAAAGCAGTCATGTGGACATCTTGCTTATCTACCACTTCGCTGAGTGACTGAGATTCTGGTCCCAACTATGGTTGTAAATTGAGGACTACCTGTAAGTGTATAGAGAAGAGAAAGGGGAAGCAAACAATAGACGCTAAAGATTGCCAGACCTAGTAAAATGAAATAAATCATAATAAGATTCGTCGATGGAAATGATCAAGGAGAGAAGCAACCTAGAACTAAGGAGAAACTTCCTGACAGTTAGAACAATTAACCAGTGGAACAACCTGCCTCCAGAAGCGGTGAATGCTCCAACACTGGAAGTGTTTAAGAAGAGACTGGACAGCCATTTGTCCGAAATGGTATAGGGTTTCCTACCTGAGCAGGGGGTTGGACTCGATGACCTCCAAGGTCCCTTCCAACTTTATGATGATGATGATGATGATGATGATGATAATGATGATGTAAGCTAAACTACAGCATACTTAACTATGGTGTGTATAAACCACAATTAGCTCAGTTTGTACAACATATTATCATAAACCAAGAGTTTTAAACCATAAACGCTAGATTTCACATAACACACTAAGCCAAATGTAGGCTTAGCTTGAACTGTGAACCAAATCTTAATTCAGTATTGCCTGAGGAAAGGACTTTGCTGTTCTTAGAGACCTAAGAAATCAAACAAGTTCAGGAAGTATATGGGATCCAAAGCTATGCATTTCTCATTGTGTACAGCACAGTGAATGCTGATCCTCTTATTATACAATTCCAAGTCAATACAATTATTCTATATTTGGAAGAAAAATTAATGAGTTTGTAATCATTAAAAATGCCTAATGAAAACTTAAATTATTAATAAATAATAGCCATTTATTTCTCCAACATTTATCATATTACTAATTAATAATCAGCATCTCCTCTCTGTCCCGGTTCTCATTTACCAAATTAGTAATATTCTTCAGGAACTTCACAAATTCCATTCTGACATCTTCAGGGTCTTCTTCAAGGCTGGAGTGTATCAATGTCAATCTGTTCAATGGTGAAGCTTTGAAGTTGAAGAGAGAAAACAGTGAATCAGGTCTGTAATTTGACAAAGATAACACAAAAATGGGGAAATAAAGGTTATGGTCTTACGTAAAGTGAGATTCTCTACATCTCCTGCAGTGCCTGGCTTATGATGTGCAATGAGCAAGCACTGATTCTCAAGCAACTGCTGCTGTTGGACAAAACAGGAGTACCACATTTCAATTTCCTTCACATGGCTTGGCAAGTCTGGATTAAATATAATGACGACACCATGGGAATCTTTCATCAGAGCAGGCCAGCAAGTTTCAAATCTAGAAGTGCAAAAGAAAAAAAATGTTGCTGGAAACAAGAGTATTGTTTGCTGGAAATTATGCAAACAGCTGCAAATAATTTCACACTGCTTCAAGCCAGTTTTTAAGGTGTTTATATGCCGCCCATCTCATTATCAAAGTATAAAGATTACTATAAAATGTCAAGCATTGTTTGCTAATAACAGCAGTTTCTCAACCTCAGCAACTATGAGTGAACTGCAACTTCCAGAATTGTTGCCAGGGGAATTCTGGGAATTGAAGTTTACATATCTTAAAGGTGATGAGGTTGAGATATATGAAACCAACAAACCAAATTATAATTTAATTAAGCTTTAGTGATATATGTGTTCATAGTCTTCCTACAGCCCAACATAATTCACAGGGTGGTTGTGGCTTGAATAATGGGAGACAAATTCTCATTATGACATTTTAAATTCTCCAAAAATAAGCAGTGAGGGATAAAATTGCAATAATAATTAAAAAAATTATGTGCCTTGAGCATATTTCCTTTCAGAACATAATCTACAAGCTTGTTAATCATGCTAATACCCTCCAGTTTTAGAAACTACTTGTCTGCAACAAGGTGCCTCTTTATCTGTGGAGGTTTTCTGTGATTTAAAAAAACTGGTTTGTTAATCGATGTATTACACCGATACAGTCTCTGTTTCAAATCATAATTTCTAACTCTATTTTGCTAGTTTATTGCAAATCTTCCATCAATTCAGCTGGTTCCTTAGCTTAATTGTCTGGCACAGGTTGTGAATTGACTTGTACCAAGAGAGCTGGCAAGGCATATAAGAAACTTGCTCACTTTTGATCACCTCCACAATCCCACAGTTCAAACCGGCATCCTGGTCCTTTGCTGTTTCCATTGAAATGTGGCTTCTCATATTCTAAAATCCTAAAATTTAAAAACAGGAACCACATTTGAGTAAATAAAGCAGGCATGCTAGAGAAAAAGGAACCCTGATCTGTATACTGCCAGAATATTTTTCAGATGAACTGTACTGTATTGTATTACTTGCCACGGTTAATTTCTCTTCCTTCCAATCGAAGCCTAGTTAGAACTCTCTCAGACATTCAATCTTCTCTGCCCATTGGCTAACATCCGCCACTATTAACTCTTGTTTCAACAGAAAGAGGGATTCATAGTCTTGGATTTATGCATTAGCCTGTCAGTTAAGAGCTGCATGCAGACAAATGTACTAACATGGAATTTACATGAAAGGGGCAATGGAAGACTAGACCATCCTGAGATTAACAAATCAAACAGGGTGCCAGAGAATGCAAACTCCTTATGTTCTCAGCAGAAAAATGCAACAATCTCATGTGAGCCACACATTTGGCAAACCTTTCTGCAGGATAGTAACTTTGGGGAGATTTATGTACAAGCAAGATAATCACATTCATTTCTGCAGTGATCCACATGTATTAGACTGGATATGTACTAAATGTCAAGATTTCGTTATTGAAGAAGTAACTTAGAACAGGTAGTCATCAACTTACAACTATTCATTTAGGCCCTGTTCAAAGGTATAGTGACACTGAAAAAGAAGTTACTTAATAACTGCCTTGTTTAGCAGTGGAAATTCTGGTCCCAATTGTGTTATAAGTCAAGGACCACCTGTAAATCAGTATGATCTAAGATGTTTTCGGACAGGGAGAAATGAATAACAATGAGTTTAATTAACGGATTCAGACATTTCAAAGCTTGTGCAGTCAAGAGCACAGCAAATTAGCCCATTCCTCCTCACCTTACTCCTTGGGTGGGGATGTAACTGCCAATACCTTCAATGGTCTCTGACAAGAAGTTTGCCAAGACAGATTTTCCAGCCTATCACAAACAAATACAGAAACACAATTACAGAAGCATTAGCAGGAGTAAAATTAGAACAAAGTATTGCGATGTCCCTGACAATACCTTTTCATGGCTACTCTGACAAGTTTGGAACAGAGGTATTTTTAATACTGGTTGCAGCTTAAAGAAGACCCCCACCTGGAATTCCTCCCCAATGTGGTTGATATATTTTTAAATAATTTAGAGATGTGATGCATGAATGATTAGTTTCAAGGGATATTCTGACATTGTTTTTCCCATCCAAGGTGAAAAAGGATTTTTTTGGATTCCAACTCCCATATGACTCAACCCAAATTGGCAATGATTAGAGATCTTGAGAATAAACTTTCTTTAGTAGGTAGTTCTCGACATTTCAG
>NW_015386934.1:77410-144397 GCF_001527695.2 Protobothrops mucrosquamatus
TGGTTGATATATTTTTAAATAATTTAGAGATGTGATGCATGAATGATTAGTTTCAAGGGATATTCTGACATTGTTTTTCCCATCCAAGGTGAAAAAGGATTTTTTTGGATTCCAACTCCCATATGACTCAACCCAAATTGGCAATGATTAGAGATCTTGAGAATAAACTTTCTTTAGTAGGTAGTTCTCGACATTTCAGTCCAAAATTTCTGTTGCTAAGTGAGACAGTTGTTAAATTTTGCCCCATTTTTACAACCTTTCTTGCCACAGTTGTTAAACGAATCACTGCAGTTCTTAAGTTAGTAATATGACTGTTAAGTAAATATGTAAATAAGTAAATATCCTCCTGATTTTGCTTGTCAGAAGGATGCAAAAGGTGATCAGATGACCCCAGGACACTGCAACTGTCATAAATATGAGCCAGTTGCCAAGCATCTGAATTCTGAGCTCATGACCATGGGGACACTGCAAAGATCAGAAGTGTGAAAAAACAGGATTGTTAGTGCCGTTGTAACTTTGAACGGTCAGTAAATGAATGGTTGTAAATCGAGGACCACCTGTAATAAGTAGAAACCTGCTGGATCAGATTATCGAGGAAAGCAGAGAAGAAAGACTCAGCAGAATATTAAGGAAAGGATCTCTTGTTCACAAAGATATACTGTTTCTTAACATGAAGGTTGTACAGTACTGTTAATGGCCATTGTCGGTTGGAATAGAAAATGCATTGGTCGATTATACCAAACTCGCATCCGGTTTTCAGCATCCTGTTTCTCACCCTTAGGCAACCCGACGCCTTTGGGAGTCCCCCGAGGCAAGTGAAGGCAACAGAACTCCATCCTTCCCCACCTGGCGATCTTCGAATGAGTTAGGTTAGTAACTCCGGTTTGTCTCGCAGCCTTTCCCGTCCGATTTTAGAAAAGGACGACGAGTCAAGAGACAAGACCGTGAGACGTTTCCTTTCTTTGAGAAGCACACTCTGGGAAGCACACTCACCTCACTAGGGCCTACGAAAAGGATTTTTACTTTTAGCATCCCTTTCGGCTTAGGCCATAGAGCCTCGGCCTTGCATAGGAAGCCGACCCGACGCTCGAAAGGACCGGAGATCCAGACAGCTCCGCCCCATCCAGCCACGCGCGTGTTGCTAAGCGCGGTTGCTATGGGCGGGAGAAGGAGAGGCTGCACTGACAGTCTCTTTTTGCAAGTCTCGGGGCGGGGAGGGCGGGAGAGAGTTTCTTTATCTTCGTCTGTAATTAAATTGTTTGCTTCTGTTGCAGATCGTAATGACTTTTGGTTTAATGGTAACAGAGTATATTCTGACCACGCTTCCCCAAATCACAGAATCACACTGCACTATTTGTTAGGAATACACTTCCAAGACAACATTTTCTTTATTTCCTTTTGCTTTTTTCATGACTTTTGCTGAAGCAGGCTGTGATTCATGAAAAACCTATGGAATAAGTTGCCAGAAGGGTTTGTAAATTGAATTCAGTGCGATATTGCATCCGAGGAAATATATTTTGTTCCTGTTCCCAAATCCAACCATTTTTCAAAGCAATGCTCAAGTTTCCTGGTTTTGTTTTTTTTTAATCGACAAGTTAATAAAGAAGAAAAACCTCACTGAACACTTTTGGATGAACTAAGCAGTGATGAGAATCCAGAGGGAGTCCTCTGATGGGTTAAAGTTTGGTGAACAACTGAAAACAATAAGAATAAATGCACAATTTTCACGAGGGAGGTGAGAAACAAAGTCTGCTTTGATTATCTGCTTTGGACTCAAGTGTTATTCAACTTATTCAGCTGAATAAGTATCTGGCTCCTAGAATGGTGGAAAGGACACAAATTATGCAAGAAGATGACGATAGATACATATGGATTATGATCCAAAGTTGTTCCTCTAATCTTGGTGATTGGACCACTATTCAGTGCTAGCTAGGAATTCAGGTTTTGCTTATAAATGATAAGGACTTACCTGGTGTGGCTAACCAAGAAAAAGATTTGGAGTTGTGGTACCTAATTAGTTTAGCAAAATCACCTACATGATATTTTACTGTCTCACAATAAACTGCTTGGCCATTTCTAGAATACAATGCACAATTCTGACTGTCACATCTCAAGAGGGATATTGTGGAGCTGGAGAAGGTGTAGAAAAAGCAGCCTAAAAGATAGGAAGACTTGAAAACCTTAAGAGACAATGGTTGGAGTTGTTTAGCTTAGAGGAAATTTTACAAGATTGATTGGTCTTATATTTACCCACAATAAGGAAAGAATGCCAGTCCTTCCTAAGAGTTGGTTGGTTTATACACCAAAACAAGTCTGCTCTCTTAAATGTTGCTACGTGTCTTTAATTGATAATTCTTGTTCAGTTGAGGGAGGGGGTTGATCACAAACATTTTCCTTGGGCCCAGAGTTCTCTCCTAATACCCTTGTTGGTAAATTAACAATAGACATAGAGATGAACTAAGCAATTTGTTTATTTACAAAAATAGAGCTAAATTTTAAAATTATAAAGTTGCTTAGAGAGGGCTGTAAAGCACTGTGAAGTCGGGTATAAGTCTAAGAGCTATTGCTATTGGATAGAATTATTGAAAGTTAGGTAGAATGTTATATAGGGATATGTAGCTGCTGGGGTCTGAATGAGAAAGATGCTTCAGGTCCACACTCAGCAGCTCCATAAAGAAATGGAGTTATGCAATCCCATAAAAATTCATATTGAGTCAATAAAGCACCAAAAAGGGATTGAGGAGATGACAACAGGGCTATTTAAGTATAATTATGAGAGTCTGATTGCATCTTTCTCAGTTCTGAAAGTTGGTCCACTCCTCTGTAAGATACCTTAAGTAGAGGATGAACACAACTGTTATTGCTATTGCTAAGAAATATTTAATCCACTCAACAGTAATTGCATTTCTGTGGACAATTTTCACAATGATTTCAATCATAAAACAGTAAATCATCAGAAATACTTTATATGATTATCATCTTAACTTTTAACCACAAGTCTTGTCGGCAGAAAACAAAAAATGAGATGGTAGAGTTGTTTACTGCTCAGAAATTGAGAACAATCTTTGGACAAATGTAGTAACAGGCAGCACTCTTTTGGATATATCTATAGATATCTATAGATACAGTGCTTTTTTTCTTAAAAAAAAAAAAAAAAAAAGGTGCCGGAACTCACACATGTCATACAACCTGCCTTGCCTACCCTACAAGGTTCCATCCAAAAAAGGTGCCGGAACTCCGTTCTGGGCGTTCTATGACAAAAAAAGCCCTGTATAGATATATAATATTAGTATACACACTTATTATATCAGTTCTAGTTTACCAAACTGGGAGAAGTGTGCAGCAAGGCAATCAGAGAACAGACAAAATTGGCTTTGCTTTCAGATTCATATTTATATATTCTGTATGTTTTTATGTCATGTTACTCTTTTTGGATTTATTGTTTGTTTTTTGTTGTTGCACACCACCCTAGAGTTACACTGAACTGGGCAGCCTTATAAATCTACTGAATACCTAAATAAATGTCACTTAGGAAGACTACTCTTGCACTCTCAAACAAATTCTATTTTTAAAAAACAAAATCTATGTTTTATTTTACTTGTAACTGTTTATAGAACTGGCTCAAAGAGCACGCTGTTTCTTCTCAAGTGAATATTTCACTGAATTGATTCTTTCTTGGAAACACAATACTGTATTCTTGGTCTGCAGTGTGAATACTGCAGATTCTGACTTTTCCAAAATGTTGTCCAGATTTCTCTTTACCACACAAGGGTTGGTGGTAAAGAAATGGCAGAAAAAATAAAACAATGATTGCATCAGAAGTGGTAAAAGTTTTCAACTGAAAACTTAGAAAGAGGGGTACCCAAAATGACACTCAGAGCAGTTTCCCTTTCTTTATAAAGCAATTGCTAATATAAAAACTGATAGAGCAACAGTAGCCCCTAGTGGCTGAGTGTATTTAAATTAATTTCCCTTCTCTCTGTTGCCCTTAATACAACTGACAGGTTTTCATTGTGTGTAGCAGTCCCCTCTCCCACTTTTCTCCAGTCCTCTCCTGTGTTCTGTTTTTTGTTAGGATAGAAATATGAAACAGTATCCCACCCATCTCTCTCTCGCTCTCGCTCTCTCTCTCCCCCACCCAGCATTATCTGGGTCGGCGAGCAGAATGCGGGATTTCTTGCTAATTTAGCCTGTGAGTGGGTGGGCACTTCCTGACTTGCTGGCACCCTGATTTCCAGTACACTTTCTCTCTTTTTGTTTTAAAGGAGAAAGTCATCTAGTTGGTGACAAGGCAGTGACTTCATTGCAAGGCGATGACTTCATTGCATTCGATAACCTGACCCTTGTCTGTGCAACTCAATACTTCCTCAGGAATAACACTTCTTCAAGTTTAGCTCTGGGGTGCAGTTATTTACTTCTGGAGCAGCTCACTCATCAGGTAGTTAATTCATAGCTCATTCTCTTGAAATCCTCTGGCATGAGCGAATAGTGCAGAAGGGATTCTCCAACTCTTCTCGGTAAAATGGTCTCATTCTTACCATGACCCCGGTGGAGTCTTTGAGGGTGGAGGGCAAAAAAGTCAAGATGGCAGCGGTGACTGCCCAATTGAAGCCCTGCCCCTTTCTTATGTGCACTATGATGCACGTAAAAATGGGCAAAGCTTCAGTTATGTGGTTGTGATTACCATTTCGACAAACACTGTTCTTCAGGTGCTGACACTGTGTAACTTAAACAGCCCAAATAGCCCAATTTGAATTTGATAGGTCATCATGTTTTTCCCCCTCCTTTTTCAACATTTTAACGCATATATTGTGACACCAATTCTTCTTTATTCATAATTTTCACTGTATTTTAATAAACTTTTATTCTACAATTGATTCATTGAAATAATTCATTTGAAATAATCACATACAAAACCAAAAAAATTATATTAAATAAATAAGGAGAAAAAATTTACATGAGGAACCTAGGGTTTCAAGCATGGCAATTCTTTTTTAAAAAATATCAAAGTTCCTAAAACTAGGAAGTGAGGATTACATCTTCACAGTGGATACAAGACCAGTTGTGGTAACATCACTCTCATAATAAAGATATTGTGTTTTGTTGTAGGCAATTCCATAACTGACAGTCTGAAAGGCCTTATAGATGTGGTTTTGCCATCAGCACGAGGACCTGGGCATATGGTAGAACAATGGCAATGTTGATGGATATTAAGATTACCTCAGTTATTGACTGTGCCCTATGGTTTTTGTGTGGCATTTAAAAAAAAAACTACAGCTTTGTTTTGGATAGTTTTTGGCTTTTTAAATAGTTTTTCATTGCTGTGAGCCACCCAGAGTTATACATTTAAAATGTGTGGCTATAGAAATTGAAACAATATGTAATAAATAAATAAAATTCATTTACCAAGATTACTTACTTTTCTGGATATGGGCAATACAAACAAATGAACCAAACAGGCACACAATTCACACAAGGTATTAAGACACCCCCCCCAAATCAATGTATGTTGATAAAATGCAGCAATTAGATTTCACACTGATCTAATTAAGTGGGATGGGTAAGCTCAGCCATTGACTTAAGGTGATGAATAATAGGACAGAAAACTGGATAGACGAAGGTGGAGCTGAATATCCCTAGTATCTCTGTAATGCTTCCTGGAAGTGACCGTGTGAGACAGGAGGAAGAACTGCAGCCTAGACTATGGTCTGATTAATGAAATCTGAGTCCGAGGGATGGAGGTGAATAAAGCATCTCAGAAAGGACCCTCCTTAATTTTTATAAGAGTAAAAGTAAGGAAAGGGAAAGATATTTTCAGATTTACAAAATTCTGTTACCGTAACCTTACCATAAAGGTAGTTGTCAGGCCCAAGCCCAAAGACAACACAGTAAATTCCAATCAAGGGCAATTCTTTACTTGCTTAATATACCTACTAGACAGAATCTTACTAGAGTAAAGCTATAACCTTCTAACCTATAGATATATAGGTAGTCCTCGATTTACAGCCAGTCACTTAGTGACCATTCAAAGTTATGATGGAATCCCTACCCCCAAACTACTTATGACCTGATTTCAAAGTTACGACGCTGCACCACCCCACAGTCCACATGACTGCATTTTGGGTGCTTGGCAACCAGCTCACCCTTACAACATTGCCTGCCATCATGTGACCATGATATTTGACATTTTGGCCAGTTTGATGCATTTATTTTTGGGGTTTTTTTGCAAAGAAACAAACAAACACCACCCATTGGGGTTTTTCTCTGGAATTTACTGCCTCTTCCCTGAGAAACAGTGGTGCTCCTGCCCGAGATTTCTCTCCCCCCCTTGCACATGTTCCTTCTCCAGATGCACATGGCATGACATTAATAATTATTACTCAGGGTTTGTGCTTCTGGTCTGGACAACCTCAAAGGGATGACAATTCCCTAGAACCCGAGTCTCTTCCAGGTCTCCCTTATCTCTATTTATTGACATAGTTACATAAACCTTTTCCCCAATTTAGATCTCACCAGGGTCCCTAAAATGTGGGAGTAGATTGATAGCAGTTGGAACTACTTGCCCTTCTCCTTCTGGATATTGTCTGCTTCTGTATCACATTGGGCACTTAGCTGAGTTCACTTGTACAAATTCATAATACAAGTCGATGGTTGGGAAGATTTCTTTCTTTTGGCTCACATCTCCTGTGCCTAAAATACTGGCAAGTGGACAAGATGATAAAATTCTGCTTAGGCTTGTAAAAGCCTGATCTATTAAGCTGCAGGTCCCCGTTTGCTGCCTGAGTTACATTTTTTTTCTATCTTCGCCTGTGGTCTAAGAGAGCCCTGGCTGACATCTGGGCTTAGAGACCAATAATATATTTTTTTTAAAAAAAAGTTGACAGTGATTGGACCGATACTTTGCTTGCATCCCAGGAATACCTAACTTTTTCTTTGTTCACTGCTCCGTCTGGCAAATTACATTTGCAAACAGTTGTACATATTGCTTGTGCTTTTGGAACAAAAAATAATAAAATCTGAGTACTGGAAGTAAAATATTATGTCTACTTGTGACTAACCCATGGTCTCTTCAATCTCTAACTGGCTGCACTCATACGTGGAGCTAAAACAATAATGTGGTCTGCCTGATTTGGCTTAGCCCATGAGGTAAATCCTAACCATTATTGAGATGGTTATCATCAAACCTTGGTTATCCCACAAATTTGAAATCAGATGCTTACATTAATCATAGTAAAAGATATCTAATGCAGCATATCAATAATTTAGCAATTATGTTTCTCCTATTTAACAATAGTTACAGTAAAAGTCAAGCTGCTTAAACTCTTGATCTGTAGCCACTCAAACATTTATAGCCAAGTAGGCCATAGTTTGTTTAATAGGACTGGATGAATAAACCAATGGCTGGGCTCATACAGTGTGTTAAATTTAACCTACGGTATATAAACCGGCTTCACACAGCATATTTAATGAGTGCAGATGAGATACCAGCTGAATTCCTTCAACATGTTCACAAGTAATAATCTTGGTTATTTTTGGTTGGGGTTTAGTGTGTAAGCACAGTCTTCCTACCTGTGTGTCTGTGTGATCCCAGTCACTCCCAACTTCTTTTTCCATAAGGTTAACAGCCCCACACAATATTTATTTCCCACTTCTGTTTCTGTTTCTGGTAAAACTCGGAAGCAGGTTGGGATACCGTATCATGGTCAACCACCAGTTGGCAGAAAAGATTTGCCTTTATTGTCTCTCTTGGCTGTCATCTAATGGTTATTTGGCTTTTTTGCATCCAACATATTATACGTTTGTGACAGTTTGGTCTCTAGGTTGCTAGTGAATCATCTCTAAATAATTAGTCCATAAAAATTGTGAAATGCTGGGCTGGGATGTCAGCCTTGCAAGTTAGTTCAGACAAGCAGCACAGCCAGAAGTATTTTACTGTAAGGTTATATTAACAGAGTCTTTCGAGTCTGAAAGTACATCTTTTATCCTTTGCCCTTATAGTTCAAGAAACTCTTCTGAGAGTCTTTACATGCCCCCAATCCTTCTGCTGGCTCAGCTACTTCTTACTGAACACTGCCAAGTCTGCAACTTTCCCCCCTGTCTACCAAGGTCATTTCCACATACCACTACAGGGCATGGCATGGGACCAGACTATTTGAGGGATCACCTTTCTCTGGTTGCATCTACCCATCCCATTAGATTTGGCAAGAGAGACATGCTTGGGGGTCCCATCTACTATGGAGTGCCACCTGGCAGGACCTAAGAAGAAAGCCTTTTCTGTCCTGGTGCCTGTTCTTTGGAATATCATCTCCCAGGAATTCAGATGGGCCCTGACCCTACTGGCTTTCCTCAAGCCCCTGAAGATGGGGCTGTGCCAGCAGACATGGAAACCCAGATGTGTGGTAAAGCCTGTGCAGTGGTTTTGTTGAAAGTTGTTGACTGTTTTTATGCTTTGGCTGCCAATTATATATTTTATATGGTTTTTAATGCTTTTATATATTTACATTCCATTTGTTTTTGTTTTCAACCATTTTAAGCCACCCAGAGCCATGTATGTAGGATGGGTAGCTGTGCAAATTGAACAAATGAATGAATGAACGAACGAACGACTGAATAAATAAATTGCGGAGCTTCAGAATGTCACCAGCCAAGCTGTATTTTAGCTGAAAGATACAAAAGAGGGAGGAGGGATTCTGGCATCTGACTTAATTTGCTCAGAGAATACACTGGGGCTCAGTCATGATACCCCTCAGACCGGTGAGGAGAATGAATCAAATTGATTTGGACAAAGCTTATGAAAACAAGACAAGATCCTCCATTGGGAATAATAAGTATGAGAAAGAAACAGAAAAGCAAAGGGTGGTGAGGGTGGAAGGACTGATCTGGCAAAGCTGTTTCGGTCTCCATGTGAAGTGAGTTACTGGAGGGGGATCCTGAGAATCTAGCCAAGCTGGATGCCTGAAATGAAGTGATGGCAGATGAGCAAGGAATGGAGTGGAAGAGGCCTGAGCTGGAATAGCAAGTGAGACAGCAGCAGCTGCTGAAGAAAACAATTTATAAGCCACCCAAAATTGCTTGACAATGAGGTGGACAGCATGCAAATTTAATAAATAAAATAAAATAAAAAATATTGGAGTTAATGCTCCCATCCACTATGAATGCACAAGGAAACCTTAGTGAGACCATGTTCTCTGAACCTAATGACTGATTTAGATAACTGTAAACTACCCTGCAGCATTGTTGTGAATACAACAGCATAAGAAAATGTATGCAGGCAAACTACAGTAAGTCAATCTCTTTTATTATGAATGTTTAAGGCTGGGCGCAGCTATCCTTGCCAAAAGTTTATTTGGTTTTGGGGTTGGTTTTTTTGCTCAGTGAATTGTATGTATTTGTTGCTATGGTAAATAAACCTTATTTATTTATGCAATTTATATGGCTGCCCAACTCACAGATGTGACTCCAACGTTAAAACAATGCAAAAAGAAAAAAGTTATCAACACAGCATTAAAAAGATAACAATGGTCACCTAGAACAAACCCAATAAGCACTCAGAAGAACAGTAATATCTCATGGGTCACTTAACCATCATCTAAAATATGGTAAATTAAATAAGCTCCCAGTACTTATATCTTATTGCACATCCAGATCTTTACTGCTTTGCAAACAGCTGGCAGAGTCAAGGACAGCCTAATTTTGTGGGGTGTGGTCTTCCAGAGGGCAGACCTGCAAGAGAAAATGAGAACTGATGGCAAGGACTGCCCACACAATGCAGTTCAATCCTTACGGGGCTCAAGGTTGACTTATCCTTCCATCCTTCCAAGGTCAGTAAAATGGGGACCCAGATTGTTGGGGGCAATATGCTGACATTGTAAACTGCCCCTAGAGTACTGTAAAGTGCTATGGAGCAGTATATAAGTCTAAATCAGGGGTCTTCAAACTTGGCCCTTTTATGACTTGTGGACTTCAACTCCCAGAATTCCTCAGCCAGCGTGCCTGGCTGAGGAATTCTGGGAGTTGAAGTCCACAAGTCATAAAAGGACCAAGTTTGAAGACCCTTGGTCTAAATGGTATTGTTAGTGTTATTGCTAAGAGAAAAGACTTTCTCAGTATGTTTTACCCATTCCAACTGTATTTTCATTTTTTTACTAGCTGTACCCGGCCACACGTTGCTGTGGCTCAGTCTGGTTAAATGGAAAAGAAAGAAAAGAGAAAGCGCACGTTTGTGTCACAGGTGTGACATCTGTATAATAGTAGGTATATAAAAACACGTGCGTATTCAAATGCAACGTTGTGTCAAAATTTCAAAGCAATCGGTGAAGAACTTTCGGAGATTTAAGATTTTGAACAAACGAACATTTACATTTTTATTCATATAATATAGATTGCAGCTTTGGAACCCTATTTATCTGCAGTATTTATTAATAGTACTAATTTTATTTAGTACTGATTTTAAAAAAGCTACTTTTTACTCATTTAAGTTTTTAATTAATTTCTGTTTTTTTTATTACTTATGGGCTTATACTGTCAGCCACTCTAGTCAGCCAACTCTCAGCTCCCCAATGCACAATTGAGATGAATACCAACACAAATCTAATTTAAAAATAAAACCATATATTATAATAACATAAAACTGAGAGACATACTCAAGAGAACAAAATTCATTCTTCCTCAGGAGGGGTATAATACACTTACTCTCAAAACAGGAAGCATGGACAGAAGGCTGCAAAGAGGGGATAGGCACCATGTAGCTGCAGACCACCCATCCTTGTAGTAAGCCATGTTTTGTGTTGCAAGCCATTAAACCAAAGACAAATGAATCACATTTTGGCTCAGCATGGCATGTGAACCCAGACACAGAAAGCAGCAGGAGCTACTTTTCATCCAATTAAATGGTTGTCTGAATGGTTGTTATGTAGCAAATATTTAATCAATACACTTAGCACATTTATTTATTATTTATTTATTCACTGTCCAAGGTGACTCTTCAAATTAGTAGTAAAACTGCCCCTTTTCTTCCTGTTACCTTATTAGTACATAATGCTTTTAATGGATTGACCTGTTCACATTTCAAGGTTGCTCTTCTTTAAACACAGAAAAGAAATCTCCTTGATAAATGGAATGCATAGATATTTTTGTTGGCTGCTTCTGCTTCCAAACTGTGCTGCTTCCAATTTATCAACACAGTTTTGAGAAATTGTTCCGATAGACAGTTTTGAAAGACACCTTAGGGGAAAAGAGAGAGTCCATTTATTACTCCTAATATAAGCCATTATATTACATGTCTCCAAAAGACTGAAGAGTATATGTCATCTTCAATTTGCCACTTCTAAAAGAACCTTGCTTTCCTTCTCTTCTCCAAAACCAACCTAATGTTGACTTGCAAAATAGGTAAGTGCATAACTAGTTTTATAGATTTTTTTTAAAAAACAAAGTATTTATTGTCATCATTTTCCTCACTCATTATCTTACTTTTCACACTCTATAGGACATTAGGATCTATATTCCATATTCACCTCCAATGGAGTTTGGAGCAGTTTAATTAAACTTGGCAAATGATGCAAGGAATAGAGCTAAATATGCCCCTCATTGCTTCTGTTCCTATCCCAGCCTTCTGCAAAAAAACAACAACAACATTTTCCTGTCAGGTGCAAGCAACTAGAGCCACTCATGAATAATAAAAGTCAATAACTTTATTATATAGCACCTTTGTTACAAAAATCTCACTAGACCCCCTGCCTTCTCCTAGGACCAACCAGATAAGGTTTCATGGGTCTTGGGAAAAGTTAAGTTTATCCTGTTTGTGGCTGCATGAAGACTTCAAGATAGGCCCTTGCTTAACCCTCCTTCCAGCCTGGCTGGCAGTTTCCCAATATCTCCAAACCTATTGAGAGTGCAACTCTTATAATTCCCACTGCCCATCCTGGCTGGAAATTGCATTCAGAACATAAATGTGATTTTCAATGTCATTCAATTGAGAGGACCAGTTAGGTTTGATGGATAAGCCATTAGAGAAAAAAATATGGGACTTTGTTTCTATACATGATAGCTGCAGCAAGAATTTTGTAAGCTCAGAGCTGGAAAGACATACAGAATCCCACACTGAAAGAATGGATGGTAAAGATAATGAAACTGACTGAGATGGCAAAATTAACTACCTTTATTTTAAAAAAAGAATTTGTCTAACTTTGTTTCCATGTGGAAACTGCTTTTTGACTTTTTGCAGAATCTTAAAAGAAATGCTACATTAATTTTAAGATTTGACAAGTAGAAGTGTTTATGATTGTAAAAATATAGGTACTGAATTTTAGATCAAAAGTTTAATGCATTTTATATTTGTAGCTATCTAAGTTGAAAATTATTTCTTTTTGTTTTTATTTCTTTGCACCTTCCCTTACCCAATCTTTTTCCTTCTTAATATTTATTTTTGCATTTTATATTTTAGCTTTTGTAGAATTTTAATAAAGTATATAAAAAAGAAAAAATTGGGATGACCAGTGGTAAACATAGAGACCAGGATCTTTCAAGCTGATGGGGTTCCTTGAGACATCACAGGGGGGAAAAAGAGTTCAGAGTTAAACAGCCAAATTTCTATTACTAGAACTTTGCCACCTGATCAAGATTTATGAGATATTTTTAAACTAACAATTTCCATAACCTGAGGTTTGAAAACCCCTGGTATCTACCAATGCCTAATATCTCATGCTGGCTCAGATTTAATCTGTAATTCTCCAAAGATACTTCATTGATTTCCCTTATCCCATTCATCTTTTTTTTCTGCTGTTTTCCCCTTTTTGTATTTCCCCAATTTGACAAAGTATATTAAAGTCCATCATCCACTTACAATCACAGTGATTGCTTTAAGGGAGCAGCTGATTTAATTCAGGTATAATTAGCTACTTTTAGTCCATGGTACTTCAGTACATAACTTAATTTTAAATCTATAATTCAGAAGCTTTCATTTTCTTTCTCTTGTACCTTTTCCATAACCAGCTTTCATCCAGCTGCCTATTATCACTGAAAAAACCCATTTTCTTTAGCTATTCTATCTTTGTCATAGAAATGTTCTTCATGATCTTGCCCAAGTTTGTAATTGCATTCTTCCCTTGGATTGGTCTCTTTGCTTCTCCATTGTAGTCCATCTTTATCTGTTCTTGAGCTAAGAAAACAAAACTATTTATACCTTAACATCTTTTCCATTAACTGGGAATGAACTAAGCCTGCAGGTTGACATTTCGTTTGCCATCTTCTTAATTTTTAACATTAACAAAGATTTGTTAAATTCATAGTAAGCTTTTATATGTCTTTGCTATCATTCATTAAAGCGGTGTCATATATGTTTCTCAAACTTACTTAATGGTCTAGACTCTAGATGAAACCAGAACTGTGCTTATCATCTTACTTCAGCTTTCCTGACACACTAAATGAGGACTACCTGTATTATATTAACTGAATAAGTTAAACAGATATGGAGACATAGTTTATTTTCCTTTTCTTGTTAGTTTCCATTATTTGTTGACTTTCCTGAGATTTCTTTCCTTGATTGATGCTAAAAATCTTCAGTCATTTTATGTTGTTTTTGGCCAGGCCTTTCATCCTTCATTATATGAGCTTTTCTTGAAATTTTGAGAACTTTTTCCTACTTTTTCACAGTGCTTAACTCTTCCCATTGAGCTTCAGATTCTTTTATCCATCAGTACTGAATCTCTCCCCTTCCCTTCCCTTCCTGTACCACTCAGTTCCCAAGAGTCCAGGTATATCCTCCAGATGTAATCTTCTTGGCAAATCTACTCTGTTTAACTCTCTAATCTTATCCTTTATATATGAACAATAATTCATGGTCTGTTCCAAACCTTGCACCTAGAAATGTTTTGGCTGACTACAATGCAACATCTTCTGTTTTGTATTACGTATTTAAATTTACTCCAGAGTCTGCTGGTAATTTATGATGCTTGAAGCAACTATTGATAATGAACAATGAACTCCTTTTACAATTCTCTATGAATGCAGGATTTCCCCCCCGAATTATAGCTCTTATATTTATATCAGCTGAGAAGACAGAACACACTAAATTCTAAGACCAGGTTAAGAAATCAAGATGGCTGCGTTCATATAAAATGGTACGCCCTCCAAAAATAAAGTGCTGTAAGCAATATTATTTAAATAATGCTCTGCCTTACGCAACATAGTGGCTGATTTCCCACAGCTACCTAAACTACCCATCTATGTATAACCCTATCTTAGCTTTTAGCATGTTATGTGACTTCAACCATCCTTTCACACATACAATAAATGTACAATATTCCATCGTGTTGCTTTCATCATTTTTCAAGTTGTCTGGATATCAGTATTCCTGACTTGGCAATCAAATGGAATAAGGAACTCAGGTACATCAGATATACTGTATGGATTGAGAAGTACATGCAATGAGCTTCTCAAACATTTCTGAAGATCTCTACTTGTAAAAAGGACTGTACCATATAAATCAAATTTATACTTCTCTTTTCCACAGGTCCCCAGCAAAATAAGAATGAGCATTGGTGAGTCAGATCAAAGTTTCACTTAGGATTCTTCTTCCCACAGCAGGTAAGAGACAGAAAGAACAGGAGCCTCTCCAGTAATGCTCTATAGCAGTGGTTCTCAACCTTTTTAATGCCACGACTCCCAACCGATCGTAAGTCGAGGACTAAACCGGTTGTAAGTCGAGGACTAAACCGGTCGTAAGTCGAGGACTACCCAACCGGTCGTAAGTCAAGGACTTTCCCTGCCCGGGAGCACCGTGCATGCGTGGTTCCGCTCCCTGCGCCGGCCGAGGCGTAGGGCAGAGACGGAGCAGGCCGACCACCAGCTGGCCCAGCCCAAGGGAGGTAAGGCACCCGCCGGAAAAGGGAAAAAAAATGGCGGACAGTCTTGCTTGGCGACCCCCGTGAAATGGTCGATCGACCCCAAATGGGGTCGCGACCCATAGGTTGAGAACCGCTGCTCTATAGCAACTATTACTAAGGATCTTTGAACATGAAGTTTCCATATTACCATCAGAACTAATTACATTTATTGTAAACCTTTTGGGATATTCACTTGCGTATTGTTCTCCAGTGAAAAGAATAAATGCACCATCAAAAAGGATGTCTCATATTTAACTTGTGGTCAACAATGACAAGAGCCAGTTTGGTGTAGTGGTTAAGGAACAGTCAAGAAACTGGGAAACCATGAGCTCCACTCCCACTCTAAGCCCAAAGGCAGCTGGGTGACCCTTAGGGCAGTCATTCTCTCTTAACCTTAGGAAGCAAGCAGTGGCAAACCACTCTGAAATCTTGCCAGAAAAATCTGACTTGTCCAGGCAGTCAGCAGGAGCCAACACTGACTCAAAGGCCACAAACACACACACACACAATCCTTTTCATACATATTACTGCCAATGCCACTCTCTCTCATTCTATACTTGTGCCTTTACTTTTTCTTTCTCAGATGAAGAAAATTATGTTTTTTCCTGTTAAATCCCATCACCTTTATTTCAACCCAGTGCTCAAATCTGTTTAGAATTTTTTGAATCTTCCCTTTTTTATCCAAGGCATTAGCCACAGCTGACAGCTATGTGTCATTTGCAAATTTGATAAGCATCCCCTCAGCACCTTCATCCAAGTCACGGATAAAAATGTTGAACAGCACAGGGCCTAGGAAAGAGTCCTATGGGTTTCCGTCAAACATCTCTCCAAGCTGGAGCCATTAAGAAGCATTTTTGTAGTATGGTTATTCAGCCAACTGCGAGTTCATCTAACGTAGTATCAATTTAGCCCATATTTTATAATTTAAGAAAGGAGAATCTCAAGAGGCAGTCAGTAAAAATGTTAATACACCATGTCTAGATGACTCCTTTGATCTACTGAGCTACAAACTATCAAAGAAGGAGTTCAGGTTGTGATAGTGGGTTGACCCATTTTGTATGATAGACTGCACAATTCATTTGCGATAAGTCCATGCTGGGCCTATTAATTGTCACATGTTTATCCAAATGTTCGGAAACATCATTAGTAAAAGAACCAGAAAGATGCCACAGACTAGCTCTTGGTAGAACAGCAATGAAGACCTTTGAAAGATTTTTAGATGCTGTGACATGTGACACCTGCAAAGTTCAGAATCATGCAGGCAATGGTTTTCCTTAAGATACTCTGTGGCAGAAAACTCCTGAGATTAGATAGATAGCATAGAAAATAAATATATGGATCCTAGAACAAATCAATCCAGAGTCCAGTGTTCCTCAACCTCAGCAATTTTAAGATGTGTGGACTTCAACTCCCAGAATTCTCCAGCCAGCATGATTTGAGGCACAAATCACCAGGTTAAAATTATCCTACTCTGGATACATTATGGAAAGACCCAGCTCTCTGCAGAAAGTTCCAGTGCTGGGAAAGATGGAAAGAAGGAGAAGAAGAGAATGAGCAGCAGCAAGTTGGATGGAGCCAAATACAGTGGTACTGAGTGCACCATTGGAAGATCTGAAGGACCAGTTTGGAGTCCAGTTTTTGAAGATGGAATGATATTAGCTCTCCTCCAGTGTCTTGGAACCTCACCAAATCTTCAGGAGTCTCCAGAGATTATCAACAGCAGTTCTGCAATAACTTTCACTAATCTGGGGATAGCAAACCTTTTGGGCTTGGTGGGTCAAAAATTTGGAAAATGCCTAACTAGCTGCCCCCCCCCCTCTGTCACACACACACCCTGGAACAATTCTCTATCTCCTCCTGATTTAGGCCACTCTAAACAGGAGCACTTGGTGACAGTTCCAAGGTTGAATCTGAAGAAGAGCCTTGAGCCTTGACTTCAGCCCTAGTGCCACCGCTGCCCCTCAAAAAGGCCATGTCATTCCATTCCCCAAGGCATGCAAACCCTGGAGACTGGCATGACTGACTCCACAGCCCAGTGTTTCTCAAGACTGGCTAGGCACCACTTAGCTTCAGGCTGTGTTTTCTTTCTGTTCACAGGCCCCTGCAACCTATCCGAGGCTGCTGTGGGTTGCATGAGGCCTTCATTCTTGAAGCAGCTTTGGAGAATGCTCTTCCATGGCCATCTGCAGCCTCCAAAATTATATGAGAATGGTGTATACTTGTGTATTGGTGAATGCTAGTGCATCACCCAAAACATTGTGATGTGTCATTTTTGACACGTGTCAGAAGTTCGCCATCATAGTTCCTTCAATACTTGGGACTGTAATCCATCTGGCTCGGAACTTGAATGCATTTAAGTTATTACATTTTCTCTTACCAGCTTCTTTTCCCACTGATACAACCATGATCAGCTAGGCCAGTGGTGGCAAACCTATGGCACGGGTGCTAGAGGCGGCACTCAGAGCCCTCTCTGTGGGCGCGCCGCCCCAGTCCTAGGCCTTCAGCTGGGTTTTATAAAACCTTTTCACTTTAGGCCTCCGCTGCCGTGTGCAAAAAAAAAAAAAAAAGGTTCAATCAATCAGTCAATTTCAACTTCTGGCGGGAAAAAAAAAGATTTTGCAAAGTTGGAATTGATTGATTGAACTTTTTAGTCCCACCCAATCTGCCATTACCACCACAGCCACGCCCACCCAATGGGCCACACCCAGCCAATGGGCCACACCCACCCAGCACCCAATGATGCATAAGTGGGTTTTGGGTTGCAGTTTGGGCACTCGGTCTCTAAAAGGTTTGCCATCACTGAGCTAGGCCTCCATTTCCCCTCTGAGGAAAGAACTAAGAAGTTGTGCCTTCTGATTGTCATTTGTTACAAGCTTCAGCACTTTCTCCACACAATAGATATATATTCTGTCTGCCTTTCCTTTTATTTCTAACATACAACTAACACATTTTCTGGGTTTCTAGTATCTTCACAAGCCTCAGTTCATTCTGAACCATTAACCACATTAACTAGGATCATAAAACATGCTATAATTAGACAATCATATTTTAACCTAGCATATCGTATAAATAGGGTTTACAGAAACAAAGGATTACCTAGTTTATTTGGTTTGGGATTACTCCAATATGCAAACCATCATTCTGATGTGTAAATTGAAGTTTATGGCTTAATGTATTTTCCCCTGTGGCACCGTTTCACAAATACATCTCACAAAACTTTTGTGAGAAAATTTGTGCAAGACATCATGCGCACTAGCCAGAGTTCCTTGCAGGAGGTATTGAAAAAAGTATTTTTAAAGAAGTGTACATTATATTGAGGTGGCACCAGATATTTAGAGTATTTTCTGAAAATAGCTACAGGAAGTCCTCAATTTACGACCACAATTGGAAAGAGAATTCCATTGCTAGGCAAGGTAGTGTTAAGTGAGTTGCACTCAATTTTATAATAGCTTTTTTGCAAGGGTTGTTAAGCAAATCACTGCAGTTAAGTGAATTATGTAGTCATAACTGTCGTAAGTATGACAACCGGTTGTAAGTCACCTTTTTCAGTGCCATTGTAACTTTGAATGTTCGCTAAACAAATGGTTGTAAGTTCAGGACAATCTATACTGTACCACTAAGTAACCTATCCAAGGTAAACATGTGATCAGAAGTTAAATGTGTATGAAATAGGTTTGCCTGCATAGGCCACGTTGAACCATAGCCCAGCCCTTTCACATCGAATATGAATTGAGAAGTGTTGTGGGGGATTTTGTTAAAAAAATATCTAAATTTACCTGCTTGCCATCTCGCTTTCACTTTTCCCACTCCGGCTGTGCAGCCTTCCTGCTTAACTGTGTATTTCAAGAATTGCATTTCTGTGGAATCTTTGGTGCTCCCTGAACCTGGTTGTTTGCTTGCAAGTCGTTTTATTACTTTAAACCAGAGGTCGCCCCCAACCTTTTGGGCACCAGGGACCAGTTCCGAGGAGAGAGGTTTTTCTGGGGACCGGAGGGTGCGTGGTTTTGTGTGTTGCCTGCATCCCACGGATGGGGCTTTGCTTGTTTGGGTGGACCGGTTGCTGGCATGCTGCGGCCTGCTACTGGTCCACGGATGAGGATGCTTTAAATGGTAGGGTTACCTTTACTCCAGCCGTGTAATGAAAGTCTGCAGGCAAACAACCAAGTTCAGAGAGCACCAAGGACTCCACAGTTCAGCCCTGAATTGCACACACTCTCTTCTATGGGAACAATGACATCTGCAGCAGCAGCAACAGCAGCAGCAGCCTCGTTCCTGAAGGGTTAAACCGGCGCCCCCCACCCACCTCCCGCCCCCTTTTGCAGAATGCTCTCGCTACGGTTTGAAAAAGCACCCTCAAAGCACTTGTGCGCCTAGAGCGCACGCAGCTCCCCTTAAAGGCGGGGTGACTTTAAACCCCAGCTTTTCTTCAGCTCCTTTCCCCAATAAGCCAGCATTAGCTCTCCCCGCCGCCCTCCCTCCTTCGTTTGGCCTTAGCCCCCGACGCCGGGGCCCTCCGCAGCCTGGGAGGATGAGTCTCTAAAGTCTCTCCTGGGGTCTCCTTTCCCGCGTCTCCTCCGCGTCCTGCTTGTTGCCCTCCGAAGCGCCACTCCAGATTTTGTTCCCAAGATGTATCTGGTTTTCTTTTGGTGCTCCTGTTGCCTTTGGGGAGGCTCCTTCGGGACCGGATTTCTCTATCAGTTCCCGGCATCGACTCTGCAACACAATTATCCCGAGCAGAGCTCCGGCGGACCGGCGGGCAATGCTTTCGCCAATCGTCGGTGAGTAAGCCAGAGCCCTCCGTCGGACGTCGCGGCTGGGAAGGGCCCGGCACCTCTTAAGGACGAATGGCTCCGTTATAGATAATGGGAACGACGGCCAAGTTGGGGAGGTTCCGTTTCTGGGGGGGTGGGGGGGGGAGGAAAGAAGCGGAGATTTAATCTTGTCTGCACGTTTCTTTGGTCGAGCGGCGCAAGTCGTTGCCCTCCACGCCTCCCTCCCCATCTGCCCAGTCAGTAATAGGGTTTTGGTTTGTGATTATCTGTATTAGTATTTAGTTGCGTATATGGGCTATTGCAGATTTCCTTCCCTTTCCCACTCCTTTTTGCTCCTTAAGATCTGCCTCGTTTTTATCGCGCCAATTAGTTCGTATTGGGAGAAAGGCCGAACCGTAGTTAGACATCCGCTGTAGGATGCCAGAAAGTGGACCCAGATTGTTCTATTTTCTCTTCTTAAAAACTTCCAGTGTCGGAGCATTCGCAGAAGTGGTGAATGCTCCAACACTGGAAGTTTTTAAGAAGAGACTGGACAACCATCTGTCTGAAATGGTATAGGTTCTCCTGCTTGAGCAGGGGGCTGGACTAGAAGACCTCCAAGGTCCCTTTCCAGCTCTATTCTACTCTAAATTCTATTCAAGTTTATTTTGTACAGCTTTTCTCTCGTTGAAATGCGTGAACGCATCTATGATTGGGCGGTCCTGTTTGCACATCGCGCTTCACTAACTGAATTAAAGTCCCACTAGTTGTATTTGCATAATGTGCAAGTTTCACTAATTCATAGAGTTCATAGAATAATTTTAACCTTGGTGCTTAGCTTTAATTTTATATTAGAATAATTTTAGCCTAATGTTGCTTAGTGGGTTCTGTTCGATTTAGTTAGTGGTTCAGGGTAGACCAGAAAGCATTAGTTCAGTAGCCTAGTTCAACTAGTTTAGCGTTTCAGGCGAAGGAGCATCAACATTTGTCTGCCAGTGTTGGGTCATTTTTTAGAATTCAAATGATCCAGCATATTGTGAATCTGCCCAGGAGATCTCCTTCAGGTGTTCTACATTTCATACATCACCAGCGAGTCTGAGGAAGAGGGTTTATAAGGTGTTTGCCTGTGGAACATGGGTTTTTGTTTTTCTACCACCATCATACACTTGGTGCTTTACAGGATCATGTCTCTGCTCCTATGAAGTTTAGAATCTAAAAGCAGACAAAAAGAACATTGAGGGAGAAGTAGAAGAAGAACTGTCTTCTACAATGTTTGGTTGCAACTGGAGTGCAGATTAATGGTTTTAAGTCATTCCACGCTAGCAAGTAATAATGTCTTCATAGTATCATCCAGCCATATTTGAAGTCTGACCACATTGCTATTCCTGTGGCACAGTGATGATTGGATGACACCCGAAAGTACTTTGAATTGCTAGCATGGAAGTAAAGCCAAGTGCCGTATAAAAAAAGATTTTGAGAAGGGACTTGAAGAAACCAAATGGATATATAGCCTGTGCATGTCAAAGGGAATTTGCTGTAACTTGGGCCCCCAGTATGGCACTCATGGATACCCCATCTTGGCAACTAGTAGGCTACATACTCCACATGGTTTCATTTCATTATTTTTAGATTATTGTAATTAAAAACATAAAATGGGACTTACCCAGTTGCAAAGCAGACGTTTAATTACAGGCATACTATTTTCTGGAATTCTTTTGCATACACTTCAAAAGTATGCTTAGAGAATCAGAGTTATAAGAGGTTGCAGTCTAGTGTTTTGTATGGATGGGTGCCCATCAACTCAGGAAAAAAAGATCCAGAGATGTATATATTAATTATTTGTTTATGAAAATTGTCAACGCTGCCTCCCTCGGCCAAGAAACGGAGATGAACACCGTGCCCTAGAGATGGACACGACTGACAGGGAAACCTTTACCTTTTTTATTTACTAAACACATTTATATGGCCACCCAATTCACATATGGTAACTTCAAGATACATTGAAGTGGCTGTGAACTTCCAGAAAGGCTAGAGCAGGGGTAGGCAACCTTGGCTCTTTTATGCCTACCCCTGGGCTAGAGTAAGCAATGAGGACCAATCTCACCACTTTGCCTTCTGGAAAAATGACTGGATTGGCAATCTGGCAGTCGTTTTGTGAGAGAGCCACAGCACGCTTTTAAATTCTGGATGTATCACCCTAAAAGGATAAGGAACTTTAACATTGTAAGCTGCCCAGGGTTACCTTGTGGTTGAGATGGGCAGCAGATAAATTTAATAAACAAACTTCTCTGTGTCATTCTTCTAGATTTGTCCCGGCTGAGATCAACTTGCCACTTGCAGGATTGTAATGTCCAACCTGCAGAAACTTAATTCAACAGAACAGAGTTGGAAGGGACCTTAGAGGTCTTCTAGTCCAATCACCTGCTCAAGCAGGAGACCCTTTACCATTTCAGAAAAGTGGCTGCCCAGTCTCCTCTTAAAAACCTCCAGTGATGCAGCACCCACAACTTCTGAAGGCAAGCCGTTCCACTGGTTAATTATTCTCACTGTTAGGAAATTTATCCTTAGTTCTAGGTTGCTTCTCCCCTTGATTACATTTCAATCTGAGGTTGAGGATTTGGTTCTTGGAATGAACCAATTAGAAGAAACTCTATGGCTGTTTCTAAGTGCAGCAACTCTGTTTCTGGGTTCCTTTTCATTATTGAGTTGAATGATGCTCTAGAGAAGATTTCTGTGTGGTGGTGGGAAAAATCAAAGGTCCAGAACTTCCTGCCATCCATAGAAGCAACTGAAAATGAATAAATAATGTTCGTAGCATTCACTTAGAGAATTATATCCCATTAAAGCAGAAAGCAAATATAGATATACCCAATTCTAATTAGAATTCGGATTAAATGTAATCTAGTGCTTATTATTGTAAAGCTGATACATCTTTTGTAACTTGATGTCCTCCCAAACTACTGGACTTCAAGTTCCTTTGGCAGTGTTGTCTGGATATCATAGAAGAAGAGGTCCAATATATTTAAAGGACAACAAATTGAGGTAGGACCACTTCCAAGAGACAAGGTCTTTCAGAAAGTGTAGGCTTTCACCAATACTTGAAGTAGTTAAGAGAGGTAGACATGATAGCTGATAGTAGCAGAGATAAAAAAGCAAAGTTCATGTTGGAGATATAACAAATATTATAATATTGTGTCATGAATATGGCAGTAATGAGTCTGTGTTTCAATTATATGTGGTCCAACTTATATGGCTTATTTATCTGTTTACCATTTATTTGCTGCTCCAGTCAAAAATGATTCCAAATGGTTTAGATTCCCCATTAAAGTAATAAGGTCAAATTAAATCTAAGTCAACATTATTGAAACCAAATAGGCAGAAACTGTCATCTCCACATAGCCATACCTGTCAAATCACAACCATCACCTAGTTCTGCAGGAGCCACTTAATATTCCTCCATTCCCAAATGCCCCAAGAGGGTCTTAATTGCATTGTGGAAAAAACATCTTGGATGGGACTGACCTTATCCTTGAGGATTGTTCAAGAGAAGAGCTTTTTTCAGTCCTTCAAGGTACTGTAGTCAGTCAAGAAGCACATGTTTTCTTTGATATCAACCACATTAAACATGGGTGCAGTGGAAAAAGAAATGTCAAAATAAGGCTGGCTCCAGAAAAGGCAGAGGGACAGAAGATCAGAGAGCTGTCATTCATGGGAAATAAAGAGAACCTGAGGAGGTTTACCTTTGCTTTTTTGACTATAGAAAGTTTTTTTTATTCTGTAGACCATGCCAGAACATGGAATACATTAACGCTAAGGGGAATGCCAAAACTTGTGATAATTCATCTCAGGAACCATTACAATGAATAAGTAGCTACTGCAAGGACTGAGTTTGGAGAAGCTAAGTGATTCAGAATAGGGAAGGAGTAAGACAAGGACGTGTATGTTAACAATTCTGTTTAACTTATGCAGAGAATATGTTATAAGAATGGCAGGCTGGAAATAAAAAAGGGAGGTCAAAATGCTAATAATTTGAGATGCTCCCATGGTTTCACTTGGATAGCTGAACATAAAAAAGGCTTAGAAGGGCTCATAATGGAAGTAAAAATAGAAAGTGAAAAAATCTGGGTTAATGTTAAATGTTAAGAAGATAAAAATACTAACAGCCACCACATTTGGTTTACCTACTATTGATGACAAAGAACTGATGAGGGGGGGAGGGCAATAATCTTGTTTGCTGAAGTTCAAAAATAGATGACGATGGATAACAGGGTCTTCATGCAATGAGAAAAAAAATTTTTTTTCAAACTAAAGCAAACCTTCAGGTTTCAAGTTGTGTACTGTATTTCCGACAAATTTCAAGACATATTTTTGGCCAGGCATAGTTTGGCATAACTGAAACATTTATTGTTCCTGGTTTCAAACAAAATCTAGATGGGTGAGTGGGCCAGATTGATGATCATCAAGTCTTCTCTTCCACTCCTCAATATTTGTTTGTTTGTTTGTTTATAAGGTTTGTATGGCTGCTCATCTTGGAGTTCAACTATGGGCACTCACAACAACAATAAAACCACAAAACAATAAAACCATAAAAACTACAAAAAACAAGACTAAAACCCTGCATCTCAAACATCCTCCTAGGATGCCCTATCAGCAATCCATAGGCTCCTGTCACACTTTCCCCCAGTGTAGGGGGAGAGGAGAAGGGCCAGATCATACGGTCGTCTAGAAGGCCAAAAGATGGAGGCTGCCACACCACTAGAGGATATTTCACAAGGTAGGGGCCCTCACGGAAAAGGCATGCTTCCTAAGAATCACTCTATGGCAGTATTTCAGGGAAAGGACCTGGAATGTGCCACCCTATCTGACCTGGTCAGATGAACAGACAATGTCAAAAAGAGGCAGTTCTGCAAATAATCTGGCCTTATTCCATGTAAGGTTTTAATTGCACCTGAAAGGAAATTGGGAGCTCATGCAACGATGGCGTGACATGAGTAACACTGCGCTCCATCACATTCTGTGCCAATTGCAACTTCTGGATGAACTTTAAGAACAACCCATGTAGAGTCCATTACAATAGTCCAACTGAGAGGCGAATAGGGAATGAAACTCTACTACCCCTGATTTTCTCAACACCTTCCTTCCCTCCTCTTAATTGCTGCCACTCTTACACACACTCTTACCACCTGGCCCCCATCTTCCCAGCCTTTTTCCTCCACTACCACTGCAGCTGATATTTCAGTGTGGCATATCTCACCAGCCATCATTTCCCCAGCATCTTCTGTCCTCCCGACTGCCTCTGCTACCATCGCCATTGCCATCATCAGAATGTTCTTCTGTATACAGAAGATGTTCTGCATACAGAACATACATTGGTCTGTTGTATATCATTTGCCAACTGCCCTGTATTTTTTCCAGCATCTTCACTTCTTTCCCTACCTTCCATCAGTTGCCAAAGTCCTTATTTTTCCTCATTCCCCATTAAAACACTTCTGTCCAGGTCAAAATAGCTTTATATAATTCTGTGCATGGACCAAAATACTCTAAACTTTAATTTAGGCATAGACTTACTGAAACCAATAGTAATGTGTACAGCACATTTTGTGCATGGAATATTTTGCACCTCTTTAATGGGCAGCAAGCCAGCTTTCTATAGTATTAAGATATTGGGTTAGAACCTGGGAGACTGTAGGTTCTAGTTCCTGTCTTAGGCACAAAGCCAACTGGATGACCTTGGGCCAGTCACTCTGTCTCAGCCCTAGGAAGAAGAAGCCAATGGCAAACAACTTTCAAAAATCTTGCCAAGATAACTGCAGGGACTAGTCCAAGTAGACATCAGGAATTAACACTAGCACCAAAAATCCTCCTGACAAAAGCAGAAAAAAATCAAAAACACCCACTATAGGTAGTCCTTGACTTATGGTCATAATGCAGGCTGCCCATCATGGTCTTACATCAAGACAGCTGTACATCAATGACCTGATTTTATGATTTTTTTTGCAGTGGTCATTAAGTAATCACTGCGGTTGTAAAGTGACTGTTGAGATCATAAAGTGAACCCATTGTGTGCTATGGACCGGGGTTTAGGCAAAAACATTATAAAATGTGTTCACACGGCTGTGGGATGCTGAAAATGGCCATAAATGCAAGTTAGTTGCTGAGCATCTGAAGACTAAGAGAAGAGACTGGTCACTGGAACTTTGGAACCAGGTTGTAAGTAGCCCCAGGGAGAAATGTTGTAAGTTCAAACAATCACTAAATGACTAGTCCTAAGTCAAAGACTACCTGTGTACTGGAGAAGAGGTGATTAATCCTAGGGAGGAAAGCAATTACTAACTCAAACAAGACCATAAAGAATATTTCTTGGATAGTAAAGAATAACAGAATAACAGAGTTGGAAGGGACCTTGGAGGTCATCTAGTCCAACCCCCTGCTCAAGCAGGAAATCCTAAACCATTTCAGACAAATGGTTGTCCGATCACTTCTTAAAAACCTCCAGTGTTGCAGCACCCACAACTTCTGAAAGAAGGTTGTTCCACTGGTTAATTGTTCTAACTGTCAGGAATTTCTCCTTAGTTCTTGGTTGGTTCTCTTCTTGATTACTGTAGTTTCAATATCCAACATTTAATCTCCATGATTAGATCCAAGCATTAAATTCCCCCCCCCCCAAGGTAATGTATGGCTGTGAAAGCAGGATATTGAGATAGAGTAAGAGAAGAAAAAATAATTCCTTTGAATAATGAATTTGGAAGTGGTTACTCAGAATACAGTGGATTGCCAAAAGAAGCTGACTTGGAGCAAGCAGGCTGACTGCCTTGCAGAAACCTGCATATTTGGGGTGTACGATGCAAACGGATGATGCGCTAGAAGCAAACTACCCTTAGCAAAGTTGATTGTCTTACTTGTTCTTGTGAAACCAGGTTGGAGCAGAAAAGCTGTGCAACTCTCAGGATTTATCAGGAATCCTAATGTTATAGCAGAATTTTATACCTTGAAAATTGGGCCAGTCCTAGCTAAATCAAGACATTTAGCAGTGGTACAAAAATGAGGCATGGTGTGCAGATGTACTCATTTTATAATCATGCTCATTTTGCTCAATTGGATTTACCACTGAAGTGGGTACAATATAGAATTGTTGCCCGTCAATCTTACTTTATGCTGCTTTATTTAGGAATAACAGATGCTGAATTAAGTCTAAGTGTCCCCAGCTCTGCTGCTTTGGTCAAAATGACAAAAGCAATGTTGAGTCACAAGCACTGTCCTTGGAGATGGGTGTGGGATGACAGGAGGCATATAGAAAAGGGAATGGGGGCTTGTATTACAACAATGCAATGCTGCTTTCATCAGACTGATCTGTTTGATGCCCCTCCCCCCCAGCGTAGCTGGAGTTAAGGCTAGTTCACTGGGAAGAGTTGACAAAGTGGTTAGATTCACCCACCATCACTAAACCAAACTGCAGTTTGTTTGCCTTGAAGCCTTAGCATGTTGGATGAACCCAAGAACTGTAGTCATATGGGAACCCAACTAAATGTCAGTTGTTTATCAAAGCACGATTAAAGAAATCATGATGCAGCATAATAGGTTGCTGTGTACTATTGTGTAGTTTGTTTTTCTCCTAATTGCTCTGCTGCCTCTGGTGCAGTCCTGTGCATTTGTGTTTCTCTTTTCTCCGCTTGACTTTATGGTGAGAAGCTTGAAGCCTGTCTTGCAGAATGCAATGCAAACTGCCGGCTAGTTCAGTTAAAGAAAAGGTAAAGAAATACTACTTGCCAAGTGTAGAAAGAAATGGATTTTGGCAAGTCTTCAGAAGGTCATCAGGGTTAAATGTAAATTTCTTGCGAAGAGAATTCTCTGAATTAAATAATTCTGGGAACTGTTCATCGTGCCTAGTGGCATCATTAAAACTAAAAAAAATAAAGGGATTTGAACAAAAGCAGCAGAGGAAGGAGAATTCCTTGGGATAAGAGAAATTGGAAGGATGCCATTCTTCCTTTGAGATGCAACAGGGTGTAATCTCATCTTGCAGACTATCAACTGTATCTGGCAAAGGCAAGGCAGAACTAGGCACCAAGATACTCCTGGAAGCTTTTAGGGAGTGGATGGAGTAGAATGGAAAAGAGGAGAATTTCTGATGGTTTAAATACTTCCATTGCTTTGGTTGGCTTCTATGCACAGGGGTCTGTTGCTGGCTTTCCTTCCTTCCTTCCTTCCTTCCTTCCTTCCTTCCTTCCTTCCTTCCTTCCTTCCTTCCTTCCTTCCTTCCTTCCTTCCTTCCTTCCTTCCTTCCTTCCTTCCACCTTCCTCCCTCCCTCCCTCCCTCCCTCCCTCACATTGTTCCTTCTGCAAGATATTTGGAAGGCTTTTCTGTTAATTAGTTGGATTGCATTTCTTTCATTTGATGTCACTATTGCTCATGATCTTCCATTGTGCTTTGGAATCGTTCATTAGGGCTCTTATTCACCCTCTGTAGTGTCTACGGAGCAGAGTCAACATTGGCCTGGGGATCCCAAATAGAGATGGAGCTGATGAAGTGATTGGTCTGATTGTGTTGCTTCTGCCATGGGTGTGTGGGTGGAGAAAACAACAACAACAACAACAACAAGTTGGAAGGGACCTTGGAGGTCATCTAGTCCAACCCCCTGTTCAGGCAGGAAATCCTATACCATTTCAGACAAATGGCTGTCCAGTCTCTTCTTAAAAACTTCCAGTGTTGGAGCATTCACTGCTTCTTAGGGCAGGTTGTTCCACTGATTAATTGTTCTAATTGTCAGGAAGTTTCTCCTTAGTTCTAGGTTGCTTCTCTCTTTGGTTAGTTTTCATCCGTTGCTTCTTGTCCTGCCTTCAGGCGCTTTGGAAAATAGCTTGACTCCCTCTACTTTGTGACAGCCCCTGAGATATTGGAACACTGCTATCATGTCCCCCCTTGTCCTTCTCTTCATTAAACTAGACATACCCAATTCCAGCAACCGTTCCTTAAATGTTTTAGCCTCCAGTCCCCTAATCATCTTTGTTGCTCTTCTCTGTACTCTTTCTAGAGTCTCAACATCTTTTTTACATCGTGGTGACCAAAACTGGATGCAGTATTCCAAGTGTGGCCTTACCAAGGCATTGTAAAGTGGCATTAATACTTCACGTGATCTTGATTCTATCCCTTTGTTAATGCAGCCTAGCACTGTGTTGGCTTTTTTTGGCAGCTGCAGCACACTGCTGGCTCATATTTAAATGATTGTCCAGTAGGACTGCGAGATCCCTCTCACAGTTACTACTATTGAGCAAGGTACCCCCTATACTATACCTGTGCATTTGGTTTTTCATGCCTAAGTGTAGAACCTTACTTTTTTCACCATTGAATTTCATTTTGTTAGATAGCGCCCAGTGTTCAAGTCTGTCAAGATCCTTCTGTATCTTAAGCCTGTCTTCTGGAGTGTTGGCTATTCCTGCCAGCTTGGTGTCTGCAAATTTGATTTATGGTTTTTATGTTCTGAATAATTAATGTTGTAAGCTGCGTGGCATTACCTGGATATGAATTTGGTGGCCATGTAAACTTGTTTAATAAATAAAATAATGGTACATCTGCCATTTTGCCAATTTTGACACCCCCCCCCCCAGATATCACTCTTCCCCTTCTGGACTTTGGCCCCCATAGTCAAAAAGGGGAAAAAAAGGTGCATTCCTAATACTGTAATTCCAATGGGTAAGACATCAAGTTCAAAAGAAGGAACAAGGTGAGTGTATTTCTGACTAGGAGTTTGTTTTCAGTATCAGAAGTGAGATTATGATGATTATTGTACTGTGGTGGTTACTTTTTATTTCATTAAAACAAAACAATCTCTAGGCTAAAAACTTACTAGTGCATGAAATTTACTTGAGCATGGATTCTGGAGAATGCCAAAGCAACGGAAATGTGGGATCATATTTTATAGAAAACAACTTGTCTTTTTAAAACAGCTTTCCCTAACTTAGCATACTCCAGATGTGCTGAAATCCCACAATTCCCAAGCAAGATGACAGTTCTGGATAGGAATTTTGGGAGTTACAGGCTTGACATATCTGGAGGGCAGCAAGTTAAGAGAGACTGTTCTAGTTTATGTTAACGTAAAGCCCCCTCCCATCTTTCTTTAAGATTAGTGCTGTTTAGGCTATTATAAAATGAATGAATGAAATTGAACGGAACAGAATGGAATTGAAAAGATAAGATAAAGAAAGATAAGATAAACAGAACCATTAGAAATAGCTGGCTGATCAGAGATTTGCGATGCTTACTTAAAAAAGGAATTCCACCATATGCCCCCTTTCATCTGTGAAATATTAATGGGTGGGTTTACATAGTCACACACAAAAAAACCCTCTGAAGATCCCATTACTCAGCGGTGGAAGAGGGTAACTTTGCTTTTTTTAAATGCAATCCCTGCATCTCTTGCTAGCCTGATGGGTGGTCTGAGAAAGACCCCCAAGACCCACTGGTTAAAATAAACAATAATGGAAGTCTGACTTCATATAAGGCAGTTTCCTGAATCAATAAATGATTGCTTATCAGCAAAAAAATGCACATAACTACTTCAGTATATGCAAGGAACTGGTTTGAGCAGATCAGCAGCCTAGTTTTAGTTCCACATCCTGTTTTTTTTTTCTTTTGCCACAGAGATCTTCTGCCAGAGGTTCCTGAGATGGCCACAGGTAGCTAAGGTGGCTACAGGTCACTCCCTGAAAGAGGGGAATTGCATAGCACAGAAGAGAAACCAAAGATCTGCATAACAGTTGTACTTGTTAATGCATCAGTTTGATTCAGTGCTGTTTATTAATACACGGAGGGCAATTTGGAAGTTATCGTAAGAGAAACACAATATATTGTGCTATAATGGGGAAAGGTACAGTCACCATGCATTGTGCAATTGCTATTTCCATTTGATTAATGGAATGAGCTCCTTTCTCCCTTGTTTCCTGAAACTGATTGGGCAGAATTTCAAATATAAATAAAAGTTTCAAGAAGGATTCAACAACTCCTGATTTCAAGGACACATTCATGTACTTTTCTTGGCAGCAATATCAGAAGTGATTTGCTGCTATCTGCCTTCTTCTAGAACACGGGTGTCAAACTCACCGCATCATGTGATGTGTCGCGATGTATCACAACTTTTTGTGTATTGTTGGAGCTGGGCTGGGCACGGCCTCTGCATGCTGCAACCCAATTTGACACCCCTGTTCTAGAATGTTTGCCCAAACTGGTATTCCCTGGAGTGCTAACTAGGCTTGACCTTGTTTAATTTGCGAGCCTAGATAAGCTTGGCCAGGATCTCCCATCTGCTTCAAATATTGTAGAAAATTCCTTCAGACAGAGATTAAGGGAAAGTAGAGCACATGGTTAACTGGGAATAGAACACTCTCATAGCTGCCATTCGTTCCTGAACTTGGTGATTATAGTTAGTTATCCCTAAGAATTATTAGTTTGGCTTGGATAATCACATCTTGATTTATTATGATAGCAATAACACTTAGATTTATATACCACTTCACAGTGCTTTACAGCCCTCTCTAAGCAGTTTACAGAGTCAGCAAATTGCCCCCAACAATCTGGGTCCTCATTTTACCTACCTCGGAAGGATGGAAGGCTGTGTCAACCTTGAGCCAGTGAGATCGAACTGCCAAACTGCTGCCAGCTGTGATGAGATGTGATACCTTTTTTTTTGCCCACACTTATAATCCTTTCAAGTCAGAACTCAGCCAAGAATTAATTATTATCTCTTAAGTCAGCAAAAAAACTACAATTGTCAGCTCAGGAGCAAACCAGGGTCTTAAACTAGCTTCAAATCATAATTTGGGCCCCAGACCCCAAATGGCCAGTGAGTGGCATTTCAGACCTAACAAGTGGAAATATGATAGGTTTTTTTCCCCACACCAACATTATTCAGTATCTGGACCCAATAGCACTATCTGGATTGAAAGAACTAGATGCTCTACAGCAGGGGTAGTCAACCTTGGCTCTTTTATGACTCGTGGACTTCAATTCCCAGAATTCCTGAGCCAGCTTAGCTGGCTCAGGAATTCTGGGAGTTGAAGTCCACGAGTCATAAAAGAGCCAAGGTTGACTACCCCTGCTCTACAGCAAGGATCTCTAACCCCTGGGCTGTGGACCATTAGGAACCAGCCACACAAGCCAGCAAAGCTTCATCTACACATGCATGGGATCTAAGTAGCGTGTGAAACCACCCTGATGGTCTGGTGTTTTTTTGGAAATTGTTTTCCATGGAAGTGGTCCCTGGTGCCCAAAAGATTGGGGACCACTGCTCTACAGGGTGTGTTCCCCTACTCATGCTTGGCAGTTCCGCCTTTTCACAGCCTAGCTGCACAGAGCAATGGGAGTCTTCCAGCTTCAGTAGACAGCTTCACTGTCTACTAATGCCATAGGGAAAAACAGATTTTAGGCTTGCAAGTTCAGGAACATGCCCGAGATGCACCAACTAGACCCCGATGCTGAAAAGTTGCTCAGAAAGATCAGTGTGTAATTGTAGACCAAGCTGTCTTTAAGCAGATGTACTGCTCAGCAGGAATTTATTTTCATTCCAGAACTAGAGCTTACACACACGTATTTCCATCCATGAATCTGTTTCTGCTTTCTCCCACAATTTCTTGGTTAGGCATCCTAATTTAAGAGAGTGAAGTAAGGTTATTTACTGTTGCTACTAAGTGACTGGGAGTGGAAAATGCATGCTAATCTTCTACAAAGTATCTTGAGATTTACCTTCCTCTGCTGTATTGAACAGAAAAGACCTCCTTGGTCTTTGACTCAGAAAACTTAGGTGATTTCATTGTATCTTGTTTTATTCCAGTGTGGAGTAAAATTAACATATGTGGTGCATTAACTCAGAGGGAACCAGATGTTTCAAAACTAGAGTTTCAACTTTAGCTAACAGATCAGTCAACTTTGGGTAGGGAAGGATTAAAGACACACATATGTAGTTTTTTAAAGACTTGTTGGTTCTTCTAACAGTGAATGTGATTTTAATTATGGCCTTTTTCATTCTTTCAGCAGAGGCCATCATTTGCAAAGTGATTAATCACAATGAACAGGTACTTCATTTATGCCCCAAATTACAAGCACTTGTACTTTGATTTTCTAATATGTAGGGGCTCTAGTCTTACTTTGCTCTAAGCCAAAAAATGATTTGCTTCTATGTGCTTTAGCTTGTTGCACAAACCCAGCTGTTGTTTTAAACCACAATTTTCAGCACAGTGCAATTCTGTGAGCTCAACTGATTGAGATCTATTCAGTAAATCATGATAAAAAAAAACCATGACAAAGCAATGCATAAACTCAACCATTATTTAAAATCATAGGTCATATCATGTTGCGTACATACAGCCAATTGTAATTTATTCAACAAATCATGATGCAAGTTCCATTACTTACATATTTGCATCTGATGTTGGATTGCAAATAAATAAAGGAAGATTTGCTCCATGGCTCATGTTTTGTTATTTGTCCCCATTTGATATCCATGCTGCTCTGATATACAAGGATTGATTATTAATTGATTGATTATGTGCTATCAAGTCATTTGCATCTTCTAGCAACCACACACATTTTCTCCATGATGATCTATCCCTAACCTGTTCTTTCAAGTGCAAACTAATATGGAAAGGATTCCTTGAAACTGGAAAATTCAGACAGGTAGGCAACCTCGGCTCTTTTATGACTCATGGACTTCAACTCCCAGAATTCCTGAGTCAGCATAGCTGACTCAGGAATTCTGGGAGTTGAAGTCCATGAGTCATAAAAGAGCCGAGGTTGCCTACCCCATAATGCAAGAATGTTAAATACTGTTCCTGCCAGTAGAGGGAGCATGTCTATTTTTAGAAACAAATGTTACCAAAATTGAGGAGAAAATTTGAGTTCTCAGTTCTTAATTTAACCAACTTCACGATTTACCACCTAATTTGTTTCAGAGAAATCAAGACCAAGCACTTTGAAAGTAAAATATATTGATAAGAATTAAGCTAGCCTAACCTTATGTAATTATGAAAATAAAATGGGATAAAACCAAGCAAAAGAACACTTAGTTATGCAAAACCTGATAAGAAAATGCAGTGCTGACAAAAAGTGGAAGTATGATAGGGCAGTCCCAGAGGTGCTTTTTCAGAAGGCAACTGGGCTTTCTTGTTTCTCTTTGAAGAAGTTTCACTTCTCATCCAAGAAGCTTCTTCAGCTCTGACTAGAAGATGGTGGAGAGTGGAAGGATTTATACTCCTTGAAGATAGCTGGTCATTTGCGTTCTTTTAGAGAGTTCTTGGGGGCCATCAGGAGGTTTACCTGTGTCCTCAGGGTCACCTGAGTGGTGAAAATGTGTTTGGAGCTTTCTTGGCTGCAGGATGTTTTCTGCCCTGTGTCCCTTCACTGTTGAAGACAGGCACAGGTTGTTGGGGATGAGTCTGTTGTCCGCATCGCAAATTGAAGCGCAAATGGTTCCTGTAGTCTGATTTCTGGAAATCTGTTTATATTCCCACACCATGAGCTGGATTACTGAGAATCTCCATAGACCTATGATAGGGCAGAAAACAAAGTGTGTTCAACTGTAGTTAATCACAGTCTGGTCATTTCTAATATAAATATAGCATTTGCTGCAGCTGCCAAAAAGGCCAACACAGTGCTGTTGGCTGTTGGCTGGAGGGTGGTTGGTGCAGTAACAGAGAAGGAACCAGCACCTCTCCGCACTAAACCCAGGGCTTTTAGTTTGTTTGATTATTTTGTAATTTTAACCTGTTTTATATTTATAATTGTTTTTATATTTGCATATCCTACCATAGTGTAAACTGCTCAGAGTCGCCTCAAACTGTGGGGTGAGTGGCAAATAAATGTAATAATAAAAATTAAATGGTAGTCCCTCGGAGATGGATAACATGGTATATCACTGTATGGGTACTTACCTACAGCTCCTGTCATGTTGGTCTCTTTTGGGCAATAAGTAGTTATATTGTAAGCAAAAGAAATTAAAGAAAGGAAAACAGGAAAGAAAAGGAAATGCAATTATATCTTGTGTATCCCCAAAAAAGAACTATTCTAAGTAGGCAAGAATATTTTGAATTTTATACACTTCTATAGCTGTTAAGATTTGTTGGATATCGTGTTATCTTATGGAGTATTTTCTTTTGAATTTTCCTGTTTGAACCAGAACAGAAGAAGAGACTGATCACGTCCCTGTTGCAATTGTTAATTGCTTTGTTTTTAATTGGAGTTTGCAAAGATGGGAATCCTGTACCACTCAGAGTTGGTTTCAACTGGAGCAGGTTATAAATAACAGAACAACAGAGTTAGAAGGGACCTTGGAAGACTTCTAGCCCAATCTCCTGCAAATCTTGCAAAATTAATAAATGTTTAAATAATCCTAATAATCTAGACTGTAGTAGTTCACAAAAGACAATATATAATTTTATATAACTCATTACAAATCAATAACAATAACAAAAATATAAGCAATGATAACCCAATATCTAAACCGCTCTCTCTCTCCCAACCCCATTGCCTATCTTGACCTTGTTGTCCTTACAAACCATCTTTCCTTCAATAAATATTTTTTAAGCAATCTGCAAAATAGGGATATAAGGGCAGAACATATATGTGAACTTTTTTTTTGCTCATGGTGCTTGAGTTGTTATGCAAACACAGGCTGGGATTTGTTCCATTCTGGCTTAGCAAGTTGTATGAACCCAGCCATTGTAATTTATTAACAATAGTTTATGACAGGAGAAGACTATCTGTAGGTTACTTTAGCCTTCAGAACAAGAACAGCTTGCCTTCAGAAGTTGTGGTGCTTCATCACCGGAGGCTTTCAAGAAGAGACTGGACAACTACTTGTCAGAAATGGTATAGGGTCTCCTGCTTGAGCAGGGAGTTGGACTAGATCAGAGGTCCCCAACCTATGGGCCGCGGCCCACTACCAAGCTGTGGCTTCTTGGCCACCAGACCACGTGAGTGGCTGGCCAGTGCGTGCATGCATGAGCGCACACTCACCCCCCTTCCACCGGTCCTAGCCAAGCTGCCAGCCTCTCACCAGTGCTAGCCGAGCCGCGAGCCTCTTACCAGTGCTAGCCAAGCTGCGAGCCTCTCACCAGCACTAGCCGAGCGGCAAGCCTCTTACCAGTGCTAGCTGAGCCATGAGCCATGCGCTGGCGCTACCACCCCATTTGTAGAGTGCACATACTCACGGCCCCGTTTGCGTGCACGCACATGCAGCCACATTTGTGCATGCGCGCACGCGCACATAAAGGTGCCTGCCCCACCCTTTCCCACTGATCCGCCAAACCAGAAAAGTTAGCGACTGCTGGACTAGGTTCGTTCCAACTCTGTTATTCTGTAATTTTAATTCTCCATTTGGTAGCAACATGGCCAATTGCCATGATTTTTCATATACAAAGCAATATTAATGAAGGAAAGGGATGCGTTAAACCACTTTGAGGCAAAATGTTCCCATTTCAATCACTGGAATTCCTGACTCTCCTGAAACCTTGTCTTTCCTAATTTGATTTAAAGTAATTGCCCCTCTTTGGTTTATAGCACATTTATTGTGTAAACATTGTCGGGAAAGGATGTCACCTTACTTTATGAAATCCATGTTATGTTGTCCTGAAGTCACCCATCTGCCTGGATCTTTTGTTGTTGTTCAGTCGCTAAGTCAGGGGTGTCAAACTCAATTTCATTGAGGACCGCATCAGCATTGCGGTTGCCCTCGGGGGGGCCAGGGGTGTGTGGCCATGGTGGGTGCAGCCTACTAAGTGGGCGTGGATGGAGTATGTGTGACCTACTGGGTGGGCATGGGCAGCTCTACATTGTTCGCGTCAAGGGTGCCTGTGGGGGCCTGGGCAGGAGTGGGACAGATCTGAGGGTCTCTGGCAGAAGGGGGTGGGACTGGGGCAAGCGCCAAGGCATGGTCCATTTCTTCATTCCTCACAAAGGGTGACACCTCCCCAGCAGGCACCCAGGGGGCGGGGCTGACACAGCAGGAGCTGGTTCTTCGCTGTTTCTAGATGGCCTTGTGGAGCTAAGACTGAATGCGTTTCAGCATAGATGGCCACCACAAAATTGTACATTGGCTCCCAGCCGGCCTGGGCCAGGGCCAAGGCAGCAGGGGCCTTTCCCTCACTGTTTCCAGGATGGCTTTGCGGGCCACATGAAACCACTTTGCGGGCCGCATCTGCCCCCCGTGCCTTGTGTTTGACATGTCTGTGCTAAGTCGTGTCCGACTCTTCGCGACCTCATGGACAGAGCACATCAGCCCCCCTCCCCGTCCTCCACTGTCTCCCGGAGTCTGCCCAAACTCATGCCCATTGCATTGAGGACACTGTCTAACCATCTCATCCTCTGCCCTCCCCTTCTCCTTTTGCCCTCCGTCTTTCCCAACATCAGGGTCCTTTTCAATGAGCCTGGGACTACTTTATCCTTTTCCTTAAGGCACCTTTTCCCCACCATATAAAAATGACACAAGCTTAAAATTGTTCCTTGCCTTATTAAAACACAGAGAGCTATAAGTTTGTATTTGTGTACATATTTGTGTGTATAAGTGTGCCTGTTTGTATTCATAAGTGTATATGTATATCTAATTCAGAGCCTTTGGGTTTTTTGCTGGTCGATAAGATTGTGTTGGCTTGATCTCAAGTCTAGCTCCAGAATAAATAAATGTAGAGCTATCCTTGTTTCCACATTTCCATCTGTGCAGATTTGAAGTGTGTGTGTGTGTGGGGGGGGGGTGGTATGTGGTGTGGGAAACAGAAACTTTCTTTTTCTCTTTTTCTTTTCTTTCTTTTCCTTTTAATTCCTTGATGTGGTTTATCCTCCCGAGGGTTAGTCTTTCTATTTGACCTTTCTGCAGAAGGCTTAAGTTAGGAGGTCAGGTTGAGCCTGCCAGAAGAGGGAGAAGGAAGTTGGGAGGGGATGGAGGAGAGAAAGTCTGGAGCTTCTGCCTGGAGGGATAACAGCAAGCCACCTTCAAGCCAGGCGAGCTCCTTCTGGGACTCAATAACTTTTTTGTCTGAATCTGGAATCTCCACTAGTTTCCTGTATCCCTGAGGCTTTCTTTAGTCATGCTTGAAAGTGAGTCTAAGTGGAAGTTGGACCCTTCATTTCTTCCTCGTTAGCTATGAATAACAACAGCAACGAAGTCTCTTCTGATATTCAGCTATCTTCCACATTTTATAGTCAAGTGAGGGAGCTGCCATGTAGAAGACAGTACAGTAGCATCATTACTCAGAAGATGAATTTATTTCACAGTTCAAGCTAAAGATCCTGATTAACAGGCACATAAGCACACATGCTACCATCCCTTCCAGTTGTGGTCGTAAGCTGAGGACTATCTGTATAACATATCAGGCAAACCTAAACAAACTACATTTGAATAGAGATGTGCTGAATTACATTTTCTGATTGTTTTCTCCAATTAAAACTTTCATGGACCTAATGTTAGAGAGAAAGTAAAAGTAGTTATGTACACTGAACGCAGACAGAAAGAACTAAGCCAACCTGATAATAATAATAATAATGATGATGATGATGATGATGATGATGATGATGATGATGATGATGATGATGATGATGATGATGATGTTGGAAGGGACCTTGGAGGTCATTTGTCCAACCCCCTGCTCAGGCAGGAAACCCTATACCATTTCAGACAAATGGCTGTCCAGTCTCTTCTTGAAAACCTCCAGTGTTGGAGCATTCACCGCTTCTGGAGGCAGGTTGTTCCACTGGTTAATTGTTCTAACTGTCAGGAAGTTTCTCCTTAGTTCTAGGTTGCTTCTAAGTTTATTGAAACCCTCTTAAGTTTATTGAAATTAGCTCTCTTAAAATCCAAGACTCTAGTCTGACTGTGTTCTATTGCTTGTGCTTCCATAATGTTGAATTCCAATATTGCATGATCATTTCCCCCCAAGGTTCCTGTGGCTTCAACACCTTCTATCATTTCATCTGTTAGTGAGGATTAGATCCAATATGGCTAATCCCCTAGTTCCCTTTACTTTTTGGGAGACAAAGTTGTCTGCTAGGTTTGTCAGGAATCTATTTGATCTTCCACTTAGTGCAGAGTTGATGTCAGTTGATTACCCAGTTGATGTCAGGGTAATTAAAGTCCCCCATTACTTTGAACTTTATCTCATTTAAACTAGTATTTGGGCGTTTCAGTTTGGAGAAATGGAATTCTGATTTGCTTTCTCATCTACCTTTCGTAACTGAGCTATTTCACTTGAGCACGGGGCTTTTGAAAGCATTTCCACGCATTTTTGTCTGTGTGTGTTAACTCCCAGGCTGTTGGAGAAGGTGCTATATTTCTTCAAACAGACACTCCATTTTCTCTCTTTTTTTGGCCATGTTTCTGCAACTATTGTCCAGCGCACATTCTGCACTATCTAATAAATACATTTTTGTAAAAGAAATTTCTGTCCGCCCATTTAAATTTAAGAGTACTTATATCTTAACAGCAGTCAAAACTAGCTTATCTCTGCAAATGGAAGTTAAAGGCGCTGGCTTGTGAATGCCAAGTTCAAATAATGAATTTCCTTTCTCTCTCTCTCTCTTTTTAAAATGAGTTATGAGGTGTTTTGGTTCACAAGCTCATAGCAACTTTGAGGTTAAGTGCTTTGGGGGTTCTTTTTTAAAGTTTTGTTTAAATTAACTTCAGTATTTAACAGTATAAGTACCTTATGTTTAAAATAAGTTCAGTATTTAACAGAAGTACCTTAGAAGTGGCAAAGGACAATAGCAATACTTAATACTAATGCAATAGTTCTGAGTGCTCGTTGCTTTCTTGAGTGGAAACATTTTGGCTTGAAGAGCCTTCCTGCTTAGTTCAGAATTGTTAATGCATATTTGGCGGTGAAGACAGTTAAGTATACCATATCAGAGCTGAGAAACAGTCAGACTATAAGTAAATGGCAATGGCAGGTACAGTGGCCTAGTGGTTAAGCTGCTGGGCTTGTCAAACAGAAGGTTGGCAGTTCGAGACCCAAGCATCCCATGACGGATTGAGCTCCTATTCTTGCTCCAGCTCCTGCCAATGTAGTAGCTTGAAAGCAAACAAATAGATATTACTTCAATGGGAAGATAACAGTGTTCCAGACACCTCACTGTATAGTCATGCTGGCCACATGACCACAAAAGCATCTTTGGGCAATGCTGGCTCCAGGGCTGGGAAATGGAGTAAGCACCACACCCTAGAGTCGGATAGAACTGGACAGGGGAAACCTTTACCTTTATAAGTAAATGGCAGCAAAGCATTAGACTTCTTTGAATCTCTCTTCTCAGCTAGTAGCAGTTTGGGTTCTTGCAGCCCAGATAAAAAGCCCAATTAAAAAGTGTACTATGAACCAAGAGTTTTGAAGCCTGAAGTCTGTCTCCATCAGGCCATTTTTGGATAGAGGGGGGACATGAATGAAAGTGAGAGTAATGGTCAGTCTAGAACAGTGATGGCGAACCTTTTAGAGACTGAGTGCCCAAAAACTGGCCCCACCCCCGCTTCACCCCATGCTCTGTCCCCATCCCGTCCCCCGCCTGCCCGCAAGGCCACTCACCACCTTCAGGGCCCGCCACAGATTGCCCAGGCAGCCCAGCAGCACCATGGCGGCCACGCCATGTGCCCACGCCCCGCAGCATCAACTGTGCGCAATGGGGTGTGAGGGCAGAGTCTTGTCTACGCTGCCTGGCTGCCATGTCCTTGGCTGCACTGCTCCGCATGGGCCATGCTCGGGGGCAACTCTCCTCCAGGGGGGCTGCTGGTGAGGAGGGGGTCGCGGGGGGAGGCGAGGCTGGGGCAACGGCACGTGTGCCCACAGAGACGGCTCCGAGTGCCGCCTCTGGCACGCGTGCCATAGGTTCGCCACCACTGGTCTAGAAGATTGGAAGACTGGGCAAAGAGATGCTGCCAAAAGACTGGCTAGATAAGAGACTGCATAGTCCATAGCTGGATAGTGGACAGGGCAAGAAGTTCAGAAGCAAGTTACTGTTTCCGGTGCCTTTCTCTTGTCTGCAAGATCCTTTCTGAAAAGTTGTGGTTTTTCCTTTTTTGCTTTCTAGCACCTGATATTTGAAACAAAACATTTGCTTTTCTTAGGAATGCTGTGCTCCCTGCTGCGTCTCAGATATTGCAAGGAATAATTGTGTTTCCCTTTTCCTGCAGGACCTTCTATCCATTCCCTCCTTGGCGAGCATTGCTGCACTTTGACCAAAAGCCTTGCTATTATATTTCTCTGCAGGGGAGGCCTGAGTTATGCAGCAGCAGAGGGAAGCCTTTCCATTCAATGCCATTCCTGTTTGATACCTTGGGCGGGTTACAGCCATCCCTTGTAATGAGCATTTGGAAAAGGAAGGACTTGCTTGGTCCTCTCAGCTGGATTTGGAGGAGGGGGACAGCTTGGATGCAAGGCTGGCTCTCGCTTGAGGCTGGATAAACCTCTAACTTCAAGCGGTGGATCTGGGTTGGACCCCAGCCCACTACAGCTTCTGTTGTAGCTCTCCCACCTTGCACTGCCTTGGAGACAAATCTTGCTTCCATACTTTCCACTTTTTGCTCCCTGCCCTGCCCAACAACTGTTTACTACTGTGATTTTGCCACCATGGGGCACATGCCCAAAGGGCCCAGCTTATCCTATGTCTGACTCTGAGGAAGGACTCATTTGGAGCAAATTGGCACAAAGTCTAGTCTTTGCTATAGTTCACATGACAGGCTAAGTCAAAAGCAAACACGTTGCAATATGCTTTAGCATCACATTTTTTTCAAACTCGGCAACCTTAAGATGTGTGGACTTTAATTCCCAGAATTCCCCACCCAGCTTTAGCATAATGTGAACTTCCTTCTAGCACTTCCTTCTTCCTTATTTAGAAATGCTTGAAAGGGTGCATCTTGCCATCACAGCAATGCAACAGCAGTGCAAGAAACAACTAGGGTCAACGTTCACAACAGAGCTGTTTTTCCTCCCAGCAAGCTGTTGGTAGCTAATACTGGCTCTTGTGCTACCAATAATGCAACAGCCATATTACTTAAAGAAAAGAGGGAAAAGCAGGTAGTGCTCATTTAGTGACTGCCTTGTTTAGTGACTGTTCACAGTTATGACAGTGATGAAAAAGTAACTTTATGACCAATCTTTACATTTCCATATTTATGTAAGTTCCACCATCTTCACAATCTGCTCATTGTCATGGATTGCCCTTGGACAGCTCTCTGGATGCAAGTTCAGAGGAGGAGGGTGAGTTTGAGTCGGCAGAGGAAAGCGCGGAGCTGAGTGTTGGTCAGAATCGGGGCTGGGAGAAGGCTACCCTGACAAAGTAGCCTCAGCTGGGTCGATGGGATGAGCGACAGATTGAGCTAGGGGAGCCACAGCTACAGAAAGTTGACCAGGAGGCTTCAGATTGGGAGCAGTTGCCGCCTGTTAGCAATGAGGAGGAGGTGGAGTCCATACTTCCTGATCCAAAGACTTGTAGAGCAGAGAGGAGACAGGCACAACACTGGTCAGCTAGACTACTCATAAGGAGGCAACCTTGCCTCTCATGAAAGGCTGCACCACATTGCCTACTTAATCCCGCCCTGAGGACTTGAGTGTTGCTGGAGCAATGTGCCCAGTTCTGTGCCCTGTGTGCTTGTGCTGTGTATCCTGACCCACTTGACTCATGGATTGCTTTCCTGGACTTTGTGTGTACCCATTGGACTTGGTTACCCAGTGATTCTTGCTGTGCTGAACCCAGAATCTGGACCTGCTGTCAGACCCTCAGTAATTATGTCTTTTAATCTGCTTCTTTGTTCTGCTTTTGGCTCTGTCATTCTGCTGGGAGGAGGAGGTTGGCCCTTAACTGCTGGGAGGGGGGAATCTAGGTTTCCTCCATTTTGTTAGTTACCCCTTTGATTCCTCTGGGTGTGAACAGAAGAAGGAATATGCCATGGGTCATCTGCCTTATCTCCACTTCCATGGGAGGATGTTGAGAAAGAAATGAAACCCCGGGACTGGCATCTGGGAACTGTGCTTATAACTTTGGCTCCCATAACAACTTTGCACCTGGGGACTGGATGAACTCAAACTGGATATTTGGCTATTGAGATGGGGTTTTGGGAAGGGGATGGTTTAATGTAATGTTTCGCGCGGGAAAACATTAGATCTTGCTTTGTTCTCTTGCTATCACTATCTCTCAATGAAAGTTTCTTTTGAGACAATGCTTGTTTCAAGAGTTCTACTTCCTTGGGAGGGAGGACTAGTTGAGGTAGGACCTTGAGGTAGGACACCTGCACAATGGGGATGCTTTCTGAGGATCTGTTTGGAGGGTTTGAATAAACCCTGTAGACCAGTGTTTCTCAACCTTGACAATTTTAAGGCATGTGGACTTCAACTCCCAGAATTCCACAGCCAGCAATGCTGGCTGTGGAATTCTGGGAGTTGAAGTCCACATGCCTTAAAATTGTCAAGATTGAGAAATACTGCTGTAGACATTTGCTGTATATGTGTGTGTGTGTGGGGGGGAAGCAGGGCAGCACACTCCTCTGTTGTGGATATTTTAGTGTTTTTTCCCTCTTTGTGTATACAACAGTCTTGCTGCAGTTATCATATACAAAATCGGTTTTTGTAAGTTTTATCTAATTGGCTATCCCAAAATCATCTGAATATTGATCTTTAAAATTCTATCATTATGTGTATTTGAATCTGATTTTCATTTGCTTTTTTGTAAGTCTACTATGCATAATAAAATGCTCCTTCATGTTTTTCACATTTCCAGCATTGATTAGAAGTAATTTTATACTGATGATGCATCATTTTATAAAAGTTCTCTTTTAAGTTGGAACACAATATGAATTTCTGTCCTTTTTTCTACATTCTCTCCCGTTGGTCCATCTGTATGTTATAACCAGAATTCTTCGCCTGTTTTATCATGCACTCCTTAACTTGTTTCTCTTCTGTTTCAAATCTCAGTAGAAGTTTACACATTTTAGCAATAACATATTCATCATTTGTACATAATTCACTTTCAAACTTTCTTCATTTTTGCCCTCCCCCAAATCTTGTTTTTGCTTTTTTTGGGAATGTGGGTCTCAATTATTGTGCAAAATCCAACATGGCTCTAAAGTTGATGGAAGTGGGGCACAAACCATCTGAGAAAGAAGGCAAGACTGCTCTGCTTAACTTTCTTTGGTGTAAGGGAACAGGTATGAAAAGTATGTACAGTATACAGGTAGTCCTTGACTTAAAACTACAGTTGAGCCCAAAATTTATGTTAAGTGAGATAGTCAAGTGAATTTTACCCCATTTTATGATCTTTCTTGCCACATTTGTTAAGTGAATCACTGCAGTTATTAAGATAGTAATATAGTTGTTAAGTGAATCTGGCTTTCCCATTGACTTTGCTTACCAAAAGATCGCAAAAGGTGATCACATGATCCTGGGACACTGCAACTCTCATAAATATAAAACAGGTGCCAAGCATCCAAATTCTGATCACATGACCATGGGGATGCTGCAGTGGTCGTAAGTGTGAAAAATGGCCGTAAGTCACTTTTTTCAAATGGTCACTAAATGAACTGTTGTAAGTCGAGGACCACCTGTATAGCAATCCTCACAAACTGGTAAGCAGTTTGATTCATAAATTGAATGACCCCCACACCCTTTTTTAATTTTAAAGTTCTTAATGGTTTTGTTGACTCTGATCAGTCCCCTTTCTCACTCAGAGTCAATGACCTTTGAGTTTTTATTGAAATTCCTGTCCTGCCTTACCGAGAAACAAGATACTTGTGCAATGAAACACCAGGGAGTAACTCAAGAGGGAATAGAAGACAGACCCTGGCCTTAGCAAAATGCTCCTACCATTTTTTCTGCTGCAAATATTGCTCTCAGTTGGGTATTGCACAGAGAACTTTTATCTTTAGGAAAATGAGATACTTTAATGCAGTAGTTTGTGCTGATAACATGCTTTTAAGATACCCTGCTATCAAATTTGCAGAGCCAAGGATCCATCTATTTCTAAATGCCAGGGTCATTATCATTTATTTATATAAAGTACTTTCATCTATAACTACATCTGAAAAAGTTCCCTGAGCAGCATACAAGTAAGACATATAGATCTGATGGGGCCTGGATCAGATTCTGAATATGTCACAATACTGATAGAGATCTTTCACATGCCAGTAGAATGGAGAGTGGCAAAGTCTTGGGGAAGGGCAGGTTGAATGGGTAGGTGGGTTGGTCACTTCAGGTTGCAAAAGTAAGTCCACCTTCTTTATTCATTTATTGGACCTCTAAGCTGTTCCAATCACAGCTGGCTCTGAGTGGTATATATATTGAATTAGGTTATACATAATCCTCGACTTAACAGTGGTAATAAGTCATAAGTCATGACAATCATAAGTTGGAGACCAGACCAGACCCAATTTTATGATTTTTTAAAATGACAATTGTTAAATGAGTGCAGTGGTCGTTAAGAGAATGTCACAGTCTTTAAATGAATCCATATGTTCTTATGGCCATTTTTTGCCAGAAACCCAGCAAAAAAGCCATAAATCGGGATCATATGATTGCGGAATGCTACAATCGGCCATAAATGTGAGCTGGTTGCCAAGCACCTGAAATGTGGTTATGTGACTGTGGGGTGTGTGTGCATCCTAGAAACTCTGGAACTGGGTCTATAAGTAGCTTTTAGGGAGTCTGTCATAACTTCAAATGGTGGTTAAGCGACCGGTTGTTAAGCAAGGATTATTTGTATCTAATTTGCTTCCCATGTGCATAGCCATGTGATATTACATCTAGAATCCAAAACTTTTCTTTGTAGTGGTTACATCTGGAATACTGAAGCATCCTGTGGATGCTCTTATGTTATCCATTTATAACATGAGCGACATCATCATTTAGAAAGCGCTATTTACTTGTATATTACCAGTCATACCCTTTGTCTCTTTCCTTCCACATGATACTTTGTATGATCTCTATTTACCTTTAGACCTTTTGCGGATGTTGGGCATATTTCCAAATAAAAGAAAATCTTTTGTCTCTGATAGATACTTAACATATGTGTGGAACGTCTTCCTAGATGCAACTATTTAAGAAAATTATAAGACCACCCAATTGTACAAGATCTCTTGGCGTACAATAGAAACAAAAACACTATTCAGTTAAAATAAACCCCCCATCCCCATCAAAACACCATAAAAAAGTAGCCATAAAAAGACAATCAAACATGGATGATCTAGACCTGGAGATAGACCCAGGTTTTCGGAGCTCTTTTGAACATAAACAGAATGGGGCTAGATATATCTTGGGGAGAGGATCAGAGGGCACGTGTTGTGTCAAAGAAGACACAGTTCTTAAATTCCATCAGATAATATCATTTAATGGAGACAACCTAGAGCTATGGAATAGAAATAGAATAGAATAGAATAGAATAGAATAGAATAGAATAGAATAGAATAGAATAGAATAGAAACAGAGTTGGAAGGGACCTTGGAGGTCTTCTAGTCCAGGGGTCTCCAAACATGGTAACTTTAAGACTTGTGAACTTCAACTCCAGAATTCCTCAGTCCACAAATCAAGTTTGGGGACTCCTGTTCTATACCAACCCCCTGCTTAAGCAGGAGATAAATGGCTGTCCAATCTCTTCTTAAAAACCTCCAGTGATGGAGCACCCACAATTTTTGAAGGCAAGTAGAAGTTCTGAAGGTTTTACATGGGCCAGTTGAGATAATACCCATATCAGTAGAAGCCGGAGTGAGTATATTTGCAATTCTTAAGAGCATGCTATGGACATTTTTACAAATGGCTGCAACAGATTGTAAGTACAGGTAATCTTCGATTTACAACCATTCACTTAGTGACCATTCAAAATACTGACAGACCTCTCTGGGGATACTTACGACCCAGTACCAAAGTTCTGAGCCCCCCCCCTCCATGTCATGTGACATCATTTCAGGCACTTGGCAACTCGCCTGCATTTATGGCTATTTTCAGCATCCTGTGGTCACATGACTGCGTTTTACAATGTTTTTGCCAAAAACCTGAATTTACTTTAGGTTTTCAGCCAAACCTACCGAAAACAAACAATTGCTTCACCTAACAACAGCAGTGTTTGCTTACTGACTGCTGCAAAAAAGGTCGTAAAATTGGGTCAGTCGTGTGGGTGACTTGCTTTACGGTTGTCATGAGTTACAACTGTGATGGGCAAGCTCCATTATGGAGCTTGTATGTTCAGACAGAAATAATTCAACTTAGTGTAAGACCGCTAATGAGATTGCTCCCCATCATCCCTTCCTTTTTCCAGAATGTTCTCTGCTTCCATAATGTAGCCCCCTAATTTTTGTTTTCTCAGCATGCCAGTAGGGATTATTGGAGGCTCAGAAGTACACTTGAAATAAATGATCTGGAGACGGGCCCTGTGTTTCATATCCTGTCAGATTCCAAAAGAAGGTGTTGGCAGGCAACTGGTAGCCATGGAGATGAGGACTTTTTTGTGGTGATGCTAAACAATGGTAACTTCTCAAGTTGCCCAAAATCTTCCTTCCTCTTGTTTTAGATATTTGGCAAAAAAGCCCGAAGAAATTGAGAACTAATTGTTTTTTATTTACTCGATCTGCTTTTTTAAAATCTGGATTTTATTTTCTGGCTGTCTTGTTTTATTCGCTCTTCTTATTTTATTGTTCTGATTTTAAAAGCTTGGGGTTTTAAACCTTGGGGTCCAAAAGTGAGCTTTTGTAGAATTCTGTGCACTCACTGAAGTATGTCCATTGTATGATCACTTATCTCCTTTGCAACCACTGGTTTTAGCTGGATGCACTTGACTGACTTTGCATTCAGAAAATAAGTAGGACTTGATGAGTACTTGAATATGGAATTGTGAAATTATTAGGAAATTCCAGAGGTATAGTCTAGACTGGGAAATCAAAAAAGCATTATGAAAGAAGACAGTTGCCAACCATTTTCTCACTTTTGCTGAGTCGAGGCATCTAGTTCAACATAAAGAAGGCCTGAAATCAGGAGCTCTAGTTCTGCCTGAGGGTGACTTTGGAGCAGTCATTGTCTCTCAGCCCAACTCACCTCACAGTTTGTTGTTGTGGGGAAAACAAGAGGAGGGAGCAGTACTAAATATGTTCACCACTCTGAGTTATTTAAAAAATAATAATTAAGGTGGGATATAAATAATACATAAATAAAAATAAATAAACAATACCAGGAATTTTGAAGTACTTTTCTCCCACAACTTCTATGACAGACAGGTTGCTTAGTAGTGCATTCTAGCTGCTATGCGAAAAATCACAACAGGTAATTCTTTACTTCTGACAGCTTGTTTAGCGACAGTTCAGCTATGACTGACCTCCTCAAGGCTACTTATAATCCAATTTAAATTGTTACAATGTATGCCCCCCTCCCACAGTCACTTGATCACATTTTTTGCACCAGGCACACAGCCACCATTTACATTTGCAGCATCCCACAGCCACATGACCTTGATATATGTTTTTTGCTAGAAACAAGCATTTATTTCCAGTTTCATGCAAAAAACGCCAATTATGGACAATGGATTATCTTAATGACTGTGCTGTTTGTTTAATTATCACTGCATAAATGGTTGTAAAATTGTGTGGGAAGTCAGCCCCAGAGAAGGAAATATTAAAAGGGCAGAAAAATATATTTCCTCAAAAGGATTTTTAAAAGCAGAAACCAACCCTGCCCCCAAGTCTCTCTGCCCCAAGCCAAAGCCAGCCCTGTACAAATGCAAATGTAAACCATCGAGAAAGTTGGAGCCAGAAGCTCAAGAAGACAAAGACCTTTCCTGTAAGAACCATCTTTCTGCCTCTTCAATAAACTGCAACTTTCTTCCCAAAGCAGTCGCCATGTTCTTTATTTATCCCCGGCTTGGATGAACCAGGATGAAGACTTTTCTTTTGGCAACTGCAGCACACTATTGGCTCATATTTAAGTGATTGTCTACTAAGACTCCGAGATCCCTCTCACAGTTACTACTATTGAGCAAGGTACCACCTATACCAGGGGTAGGCTACCTTGGCTCTTTTATGACTCGTGGACTTCAACTCCCAGAATTCCTGAGCCAGCATGGCTCAGCTTGGAAACCTCTCTCTTTCTCCTCAGCATGGCTGGCTCAGGAATTCTGGGAGTTGAAGACAACGAGTCATAAAAGAGCCAAGGTTGCCTACCCCTAACCTATACTATACCTGTGCATTTGGTTTTTCTTGCCTAAATGTAGAACTTTTTTCACCACTGAATTTCATTTTGTTAGATAGCACCCAGTGTTCAAGTCTGTCAAGATCCTCCTGTATCTTAAGCCTATCTTCTGGAGTGTTGGCTATTCCTGCCAGCTTGGTGTCATCTGCAAATTTGATGAGTTCCCCATCTATCCCCTCGTCCAAATCATTGATGAAGATGTTGAAGAGCACTGGGCCCAGAACAGAGCCCTGGGGCACCCCACTACACACTTCCCTCCATGTAGATGCGGTTCCATTGAGGACCACACGCTGAGTACGGCCGGTCAGCCAGCTACGAATCCATCTGGTGGTGATGCTGTCTAACCCACATTTTTCTGTCTTATCAAGTAATCTACTTTATCAAATGCCTTACTGAAGTCCAAATTATATCCACAGCATTTCTCTGGTTCACTAATTTTGTCACTTGGTCGAAGAATGCAATAAGATTTGTCTGGCATGATCTGTTTTTGACAAACCCATGTTGGCTTTTAGTAATGACTTTGTTTGCCTCTAGGTGTTCGCTGATTTGTTGTTTCATTATCTTTTCCAGAATCTTCGCACGTATTGAGGTCAGGCTGATAGGTCTGTAGTTTCCTGGATCCATTTTTTTCTCTTTTTTGACGATGGGAACTACAGCAGCTCTTTTCCAGTCCTCTGGTAGTTCCCCAGTGCTCCAGGATCTTTGAAAGATATAGTTCAGTGCTTCTGAGATCACATCTGCTAGTTCCTTGAGAACCTTGGGATGTAATCCATCTGGTCCTGGTGATTTGAACTTGTCTAGGCTGGGCAGGTGCTCACTTACCATTTTCTTGCCTATCTTAACTTGTGTTTCTAATCTGTTTTTTATGGTACTGTTTTTGATAGACTGGACTGTTTTTTCCCTTTGTGTAAAGACGGATGCAAAAAATGAGTTAAATAGTTCTGCTTTCGCCCTGTTGCTTGTCATCTTCTTGCCACTTTCTCCCACTAATGGGCCAATCATTTCCTTTATTTTTTTCTTGTTTTTTACATGTTGAAAGAGGGTTTTTTTTTGTTATTTTTGACTTTTGTCACAAGCCTTCGTTCATTTTGAGCCTTAGCTTTCCTCACTTCATCTTTGCAGGCTCAGGCTATTTGCTGATATTCTGCCTTAGTTATGTGCCCCTCTTTCCACTTGTTGTACTTGTCCTTTTTGTCTTTCAATTTATCAGAGAATTCTTTATGCAGCCATGCTGGTTTCTTTTGAGAGCTGTTATTTTTCTTCTTTGTTGGTATTGTGCTAGACTGGGCTTTTATTATCTCACTTTTCAAAATTTCCCAAGCTTCTTCAGTTGTTTTCCCCTTGAGGATTGTCATCCATGGAATCCTTCCCAAGCTCTCTCTAAGTTTATTGAAATTAGCTCTCTTGAAGTCCAAGACTCTAGTTTGACTGTGTTCTATTGCTTATGCTTGCATAATGTTGAATTCCAATATTGCATGATCATTGCCCCCCCCTCCCAGATTCCTGTGGCTTCGACATCTTGTATCATTTCATCCTTGTTAGTGAGAATTAGGTCCAATATGGCTAATCCCCTAGTTCCCTTCTCTACTTTTGGGGAGACAAAGTTGTCTGCTAGGTTTGTCAGGAACCTGTTTGATCTTCCACTTGGTGCAGAGTTTGTCTCCCAGTTGATGTCAGGGTAATTAAAGTTCCCCATTACTATTGTGATGTGCTTCCTACATACCTTAGTTAACTGACTAGCAAAAAGTTAATCTATTTCCTTTGTTTGGTTGGGTGGCCTATAGTATTTTGTTCAGTCATTTTCACCAGCCCGGGTTGGGAATCCTCCAGATCTGTGAATTTCAATTCCCAGAATTCTCACTAGTCACCATGCTGCTCATGGGAAATCTGGGAGCTGAAATCCATATGTCCATATATCTACTGTAGAAGGTGCCTAGATTAGGCAAAGCTATTCTACAGCCATTCAGGAGGTGCCAATGTGTTGCAGTAGATATTACAACATTTATGATATCTCTCCATTATTCCAAACCATTGACTATGCAGAAAGCAGTGTGTTCCTAGGGCTGTTGGAAGAAAAGCATTACAATTCAGTGACTATCATCATAAGAAAGAATCACTCTACTGAATTAACCTGTGCTGTAAGAGGTGATTGACAAATTAAACTTGATCTGCTCAGCACAGGTGAAATTCTATATCTTTAAGAAAGTTGCTAAACCTTTTTCAGGCACACATGGTTTCAAAAAAACAAGCAGCTATGTGCACCAGAGAGTTAAAATGTGAATCAGTACATTTTTTTCTCCACACGGAGAAGCAGTGCTATATCTATTGCTATTCTGGGTTTGTGCCAATTGCATTTTTAATGATTTCTTGCACTGGGACATCTGTATGTAATGCTGGTGGTAGGACATTTATAAAGTCTGGAATTTAAGATGGTGGTATTTTATTGCCTTTTGGCAAAAAGCTTTGGAATCTCATAAGAACAGTTAAGTTATTGGTTTACAGAAAGGATAACAAATACTTTTTGTTGCTCTTAATGCACATGAACAGGCCAGTTTGTATTTAGGGTATCCACCTGCATTTTGTTGAATAAGATAATACATCGGTATGTGAATGCTGTGCAAATCTGCTCTCTTTTGATCCTTTTCACTCAGCATGCAAAATCTATAGTACAGATAGTCCTCGACTTACAACAGTTCATGTAAAAATGGCATGTAAAATGTTTCAGAAATGTGTTAATACTTTATTAGTGTTTATTTCCCAATTTTATTTTTAAAAAACAGAATAGGAGGTTTATATAAGACTAATCACACAGTCAAATCTTTACAATTCCTGCATGCAGAGGACAAGTTAAATAATACCGTTCTCAGGGGCAACAAAATACAACTCTTTCTCCAAAGAAACATAATATTCATTTTCACAAGAGGAGGGCTTGGTTTTTCTTAGCTCATGGCCTTGCTTGCTTTTGTTAACTTTTGATGTAGAACAGTCTTTCCCAACCATAGCAACTTCCAGATGTGTGGCTGTTAGCCCCCAGAATTCTCCACAGTGGCCAAATTGGCTGGGGAATTCTGGGAGTTGAAGTTACACATCTGGAACTTGTCCTAATTGGGAAACATATATGTAGAGGTAGGTCAATTTGTTCCTGTCTTATACTGAATCTCAAAGGCACTGGGAATGGGATAGGCCTTGGCAGTAGCATCCACTTATTTAGAACTGTAAAGCAGCGTTTCTCAACCTTAGCAACTTGAGGATGCATGGAATTCTGGGAGTTATAGTCCATTCATCTTTAAGTTGCTAAGGTTGAGAAGCAATGCTTGCTGGCTGGGGGATTCTGGAAGCTGACATCCACACAATTAACCAGTGGAACAACCTGCCTCCAGAAGCGGTGAATGCGCCAACACTGGAAGTTTTTAAGAAGAAACTGGACAGCCATTTGTCCGAAATGGTATAGGGTTTCCTGCCTGAGCAGGAGGTTGGACTAAATGACCTCCAAGGTCCCTTCCAACTTTATCATTATTATTATTATTATTATTATTATTATTATTATTATTATTATTATTATTATTATTATTATTATTATTATTATTATTACATCTTCAAATTGCTAGGATTGAGAAATACTGTTATATAAAGTAAAGTGACCAATCGTCCTCCTTTAGGGAGGACAGTCCTTCTTTTGTAAGTTCTGTCCTCTCTCGAAAAGTGTCCTCCTACATGTCCTCCTTTTCGATATTTGAAGACTAATCTGTAAATTTCCGTATTTGATTGATGCCGATCCGATCCGTTGCGTGAGATGTGACGTATTTATATTTGACATGACGATTCGTCAAAGCTTGGTACAGTGCAGCAAGACGCGATTATGAGACGCATGCGCTCCGCACAAGAGAATTGTTTTGAGAGAGTGCGCCGCGCGCAGGAGTGCGCCGCACGCAAGTGGCTTTGTTTACTTCTTACCGAAACACAACACGGCACACACGCACGCATTAGACTCAATTTATTTGTGTCCTCCTTCTCATTGTAAAAAAGTTGGTCACCTTATATAGGTACTTTAAAAAGTAAGAACGGGATTGCATCTATTTCATTTTTCCCATTGTTTTCAAGAAAAATACAGTGGTACTTCAGTACCCATCCTTAATTGGTTCTAGGAGATGCGATGAGTACCAAAAACAATGAGTACCAAACAGATTTTTCTCATAAGGAATAATATAGTGAGTCACAAGGCAGCCGACACTGAGAAGTTCTAGCTTGTGCGTGGAGTACCAGGACAAAATTTTCACATCAAAACGTGCTGAGTATCAAATTCGATGAGTTTCAAAGTAGTTAAGTACCAACTGTAATTGTTCCTGCAATTTTACATTTTTATTTAGTAACCTATCCGTTACTAAATCAGTCTATCAGTATGTTTTCTAGCTACTATAATTTCCACCATTTTAAAAAGATAGAAAAATGCTTGCACCTTTTTTATATTTTGGCAATAGTTTTTCTCTTTTTAGACATTATCAAAACAGTTACTTTAAGTGTAGCTTTTGAGGAAAACTTTCTTGTCCAACCAAAATTTTTCCTCATTCATAGAAGAAACATCTCCCCTGCTCCCAACAGAACAGAACTGGGCCTAGGTTTTTCAGCATTTAACTATGATATGCCTTTTTTTCTACATTTACCAGTAGTTGTGTTTGAAATTGTGAAATTATTTCTTCCATTCTTCATTTTTGCTTATTCTTTTTAAAAGTGATATTTAATAGATTATAAATTGATAATTTTCCTTCACCGTTATCTATCCTTGGATGTCTCTGTGAAGCATGGAATAATAAACTTTTAAATCTCCTTTTTAAAAAAACTGTAATGTCACTGCAGTCAGTCCATTTAGGGTAATGGTCTCTAAATTTACCAGATAAATTCAGAATCTAACTATAAGTGCTGTATGAAAAAGATGTTTCCAGATAGAGAAGGTTTAAATGCACTGATCTTGGATGTGGCAGATTTTTTTTCTGCAAAACTCCTCATTCACTTGAAAGATTTTTTTAAAAAAAATAAATACCTCTTTCTTTGTCATAAAATTACAACCCCATGAGGTCAAAGCCATGAGTCATTCCCATAAAGATGAGAAGATGCATCCACGGGACTGAGAGAAGCTTTTAATTATCTCGCTTGTTTTATTACTAGGAAATCCTTCATCCCAGGATGCAAAATTTTAACTGCATTGGGTAATGTAAACACAGCTAGGGTCTCCCTTCTCAGTGTCAAATCTTTGTAAAGTTTAATCCTTCTTTAGTATACTTTCCACTTCATCTTCCTATCTTAGTGTTTCCTGGCAAGGAAAAGCTGGCCGGCTTGCCAGGCTTCACATCTGGGCCAATGATATTGAAGACTTCCTGCAATGCCATGCATTTACTAAATGTACTAAATGTAGGGATGGCCGACATTACATTTATCTGGATATATGACAAGAGTATAAGAAATGTTAGCAGAGGAATGTTAGCAGACCAACTACTATCTACAGGTAGTCCTCGATTTCCATTGCTGGGTGTTAAATGAGTTGATCCCAATTTTACAATATTTTTGCCACAGTTCTTAAACAAATCACTGCAGCTGTTAAGGGAATCATGTAGTCATTAATTCAGCTTCCTTTGTTGACCTTGGTTGTTGGAAGCTGGCTGGAAAGGCCGCAGATGATGATCACATGATCCTGGGGATGCTGCAACAGTTGTAAATGTGAGGGCAGGTCATGAGTCACTTTTTTCAGTAGCTTTGAATGGTTGCTAAATGAATGGTTATAAGTTGAGATCCCAAAGGTGCTTTTCCAAAAGGCAACTGGACTTTCTTGATTTTTTCCTCGTGAAAACGTTTTGCTTCTCCTCCAAGTTCTGAAGAAGTTTCTTGGATGAGAAGCAAAACATTTTCAAGGAAAAAAATCAAGAAAGTCCAGTTGCCTTTTGGAAAAGCATCCTTGGGATACCCATGACCTGGATGATTGAGAATCCCCCTAGATCAGTGTTTCTCAACCTTGACAATTTTAAGGCATGTGGACTTCAACTCCCAGAATTCCACAGCCAGCATAGCTGGCTGTGGAATTCTGGGAGTTGAAGTCCACATGCCTTAAAATTGTCAAGGTTGAGAAACACTGCCCTAGATTGAGGAGTACCCATAGTTTAACATTCCACTTCTTACATGGGCAGAGAGGAGCATTTATTTTTCATGATTAACATTTCTGCTTCAATCCCTGGCATCTCCGGATTTGCTGGTAAAAAATGGTGCCTCAAAGCGTGGAGGGTTAATGTCAAGTTCATGTTGATTTTGTGGTGGCAAAGATAAAGTCTAACTAGGTGGAAGACAAAGTTTGATGTTTGTGCTTCTAGGAATTTCATAGGCAGAATGTGAAGGACAAAGTGCTTTCAGAACTATTAACTTCTATGCACATAGGAATTTAATTTCAGTCTTATGGCTGATAGTCAGTGATAGATTGATTGATTGACAGATAATGCATCATCCTGAGTGGCCTCTCCCCCCCTTGGTATATGGAGGAGGTAAGGAACTGAAGCTGAAGAAGAGATCCTAGAACACTTCTGGAGGTGACATGGAGTGAATTGATTGAACATGAATTAGAGCTGCTCTTAGGGCCTATTGTGTGATGATAAGGACAGAGAAATGTCAATATTTCTCTGCCCTTATTACATCTGTGGATAGTTCTCCAGTGGCCTGGTTTGGGTGACCTCATGCCTTCTGGGTGGAAGTGATTCTAAGGTTCACCCACAGGACTCTGTGAAGAGTATGCTAGGCTAATGAACAAAGTTGATCGGATCTGCTCTGAGTTGGTCTCTGGCCTTGAAGCAGGTCCTGTGGCTGGTTCTAGCTTGGCTATCTTTGATCTCATTGGGACTGAGAAAGTGAACTTGGTCTTTGGGGCTGTTAGTGCAGGCACTTCTGAAATATATCCATGTCCTCCTGGTTGACTGAGACTTCTTAGAAGGGAGATGTGATTAGGTTCTGGTGGTGGTTAACTGCTCTTTGAGGGAGGGGGTAGTTCTGTCTTAAGAAGGCAGTGGTTTGCCCCCTCCTCAAGGAGCTAGACTCCAACATTTTGTACACTTTTCATCCAGTTCCTGCTTTTCCCTTTCTAGGAAATGTTGTAGAGAAGATAGATGCATTGCAGCTTCAGAGGAAGAAATGGGTTATCGGGACCCTTTTCAATGACAGTTTAAGCTTAGGTATGGGACTAAGATGGCATTGATCATGCTTTTGGATGACCTTTGGCAGCAGGATGGGGGTAGTGTGTCCCTCCTTGCTCTTCTTGACCTCTCACCATTGATATTGTTGATTATGATATTCTTCTGGACCAGCACTAGGAGTGGGAGTGGGTAGCAAGGTGTTGTGTTGATTCTCCTCCTTCCTTTGGAATTGGTCCCAGCAGGTGTTGATGGGGGAGAGATCCCGCTGGCAGCCCCTCTTTTGTGGGCTGCCTCAGGGATTTTGGTATATCCCCTGTTTAATATCTGCATGAAGCTGCTGGCTGAGGTCATTCAAAGATTGGGGTTATATCTCTACCCGTGCTGCCTGAGTGATACTATTGAGGTTCAGAGCCTGGAGCCTGTGTGGGCCTAGATAGGGTATAACAAGCTTTAGCTCAACCCAAGCAAGACTGAATAGCTCTGGGCTTTCGTAACTTCTGGTTTCAGGGACCTTTCATCTTTGGTTCTGGATGGGGTGGAACTGCCCCAGACAGACATGGTGCTCAATCTGGGGGTTCTCCTTAACTCAGATGGTAGCCATGACCAGGAAGTCCTTTGCAGAACTTTGAGCTTTGTGCCAGTTCACCCATTCCTGGATCACAGAGCCCTATTTACAGTCATTCATGTGCTTGCGACCTCCAAATAAGACTGCTGCAATGTGCTTTACATGGGATTGCCCTTGAAGAGTGTTCTGAAGTTTTAACTGATGCAAAATGTGGTGGCTTGGGTATACTGGTGGCCAAGTGTTTTTCTGGGTGCAACCTTTAAAGTCTTTCATAGTTTAGGACTTATGGGAACATTTCTCTCTATCCTATCTAATATGGTAGGAAGGGCATGCTCTGGGTAATATCCACTAGGAAGTGTTGGCTGGTAGGGCCCAGAAGTCAGCTTTTTCTGCAATGGCACCCATGCCCCTCGGAATATCATTACCACCACCTCCCGTCCCTGACTTTGTGCTCAAGCCTGGGACCCCGGGCATGCATTCAGTCTTTATCTGTTAATTTGTACTTGTTGACTTGTCTTTGGAATTTGTAGTGAACTAAGCTAAAACAAGTAATTAAACTTGAATAACAGAGTTTTTTTTCCTGTTCTATTCCTCAGGCATTGGTGCCACTACACAGTCACGCGGACGGTTTCCTGTCAAGTGCAGAATGGCTCGGAGACAGTAATCCAAAGGGTTTATCAGAGCTGCCGATGGCCGGGACCTTGTGCCAACTTAGTGAGGTAATGGACTGTGTTTTAGACCTTTATTGATCCAAGCCACAGAGAAATAGTGATGAATAAATACTCTACTGTGTTGACAGATGCCAAAAGTTGGCAAACCTCAATCCAAGAACATTTGAATGATCTGCTGAATTAAATTTGTACAGTTGTTTGGAAACTGTATCATTCTTTGACATCATCTATACTTCTGTTCAGAGTCATCTGTAAAAATGTGAATTGAGGTCTACCTGAAAAAAGGGAGCAATTGTTGGGTTATTACCTGGTCAGTCTGAATAGTATATTGAATAGGTCCATTTGCACAAGCGCCCGCTACTCATGCAAATGGAGCTTTGCGTGCAAGTGCCTGCTGCTCACAGAAGTGGAGCTGCGTGTGAGCCTGAGTTCCTGGTCACATGATGCCTCTGACAAGGTCATCTCCTACAGCAGTGATGGCAAACCTTTTAGAGACCGAGTGCCCAAACTACAACCCAAAACCCACTTATTTATCGCAAAGTGCCAGGGCTGCATCAGCATTGTGGTGCCCTCAGGGAGTGTGGGGGGCGTGGCCCATTGGGTGGGTGTGGCTGCAGTGGTCACGGCAGACTGGGTGAGCATGGCATCCCCAGGGGGCCAACATCGCTTGCTCACTCACTTCCTGCCCTGTCACTTCCAAACGCCACGTGCTCGCTACTCTGGCGAACTCTGCTGGGGCAACGGCGTGCGTGCCCACAGAGAGGGCTCTGAGTGCCGCCTCTGGCACGCGTGCCATAGGTTCGCCACCACTGTCCTACAGCCTCAATGTATGACCACAACAACTTACAATCGTAATTCTGGGTTCAAACACAGTCATAAATTGAAGATTACCCATACTCCCAAATTTGGCAATTTCCATGCTTCAGTTTGTGATTCAATTTTCTGTAGTTCTCCTGGCTGAGAAAAGCAGCTCTAAATCTTTGCATGAAGTTGTGGTAATCACCCACCAATGCATCATTGCCCTCAATGAATGGCATATGCCATTTGACTGCCCTTTCTTTTAGCAGGCTAGGAACAGAGGCTGCCTTGGACCAATCTGTAGGCAATTCCACTGTTTGACCTGACAGAAACAATTCTCACTGCATAATGATATTCAGGAATTGATCATGAGCTCTCCCCTCCCCCAATTTTTTTGATAGACTTCCCAGAGAATGGAGCAACATGAGTGTACAACTTCTTGTATGGTTGCTCCAGTCTTTGGAGAACCTTATTATTTCAGTAGATGAAGGCAAGAAACAGGAACGGCAAAGTTTTTAGGAATGCTCTTTATGGTTATAGGGCAGAATAACACAATTTACAATGCCTATCAATGTTTCTCTCTTCCACATCTTATACCAAACAAATTCAAGGCAGGGTTATTTTGAGGTTCTTTCTCACATTTGCCTCTTTCTCAGGAAATACTTTTTTGAATGTTTCCCTTCGATGGCTTGTTTATCTTGTCTATGAGAGAAAGTCCACTTGAGTTCTGTTTTGTAGTTTGAGGTGGTACAACTAATGAGTTATGCCATATCAAAATAAAAAAAGTGCTGAGTTCTGATGAAATGTCATCATTCTGATGAGTGGCCTTGGAAGTGTCCTGGATTGGGACGGTGTACCGGAAAATGTCCAGGGCCAGAAAAAGTTGCTGTTCTTTTTGGATAAATGAAAAAAACATCCCTACTGACAGCTGTATATGTTCCTGAGTATAAAGAAAAAAAATAGCAAAAAAGGAGATTAGGTTGCAATCTTAATGCAGTTATATGGCTAAAGATTAAATATGTACATACTGGGTTTTTAAACTGTTTCCAGAGAGTTAGTTGTTTCATTCTCTTGCAGCAAAAAGAAAGAGCCAATCTTACATATTAGGAAATTTGGCAAATGTTTTTTATTCTGTGAAAAATTATAATACATGTTGCCACAGGTTTCTTGCATGATTTATGTAATTTTGTGGCCATGTACTGTTGATAATGCAAGCTAGGCTTCTAATCTGGTGATGCACATGCCTTTTGGTAATTTATCTTGAGCAGAGGAGCTCAGAAACAGCTCTGCATGTCAGTAGTTTTCTGAAAAAGTAGAATGCAGGGAAAGTCCATTTGAGAGCATCACCCTAGGAGAACTCATGGAGATGAGTTCTATTTTAGTCTAACCAAAAGTGCCCAGGATGCTTCATTCAGATGTTGAACTTGAAACAGGTAGTCCTTGACGTACAACCATTCATTCAGTTACTGTTTGGAATTCCTGTGGTGATGAATGAAGGGATTTATAACCCCTGCCCAAAGTTATGGAAGCTGCAGGGAGATTGCCTTTGGGAAGGAGAGCTGGCCAATTTGCCCATCAGCCTCCTTATACAGTACGGAGGTCACATGGTATTGTCCTAGAAGCTGGCTCCATTTTGGAGTAGCCACAATGAATTGTCGCTGCTGCCAAAATGGGGTCCGCCTCCAGGCTGGTGCCATGCAGCTTCCATGTAGGAAAGCCAAGTGGTAGATCAGCTACTTCTAGAAAGATCTATGGAAAAGGTAAGTAGACCGAGCTGTGACAAGTGAGGAGGAGGGTGTGGGACTCAGCAGGGCTGAAAGCAGGTCCAAATCCTGGGGTACCCACGTGGCAGGAAATGTAGCATGGGTTGCCTCAGGAAATCTGGGGGGGGGGGCTGCGAGGCCTGGGACAGACATATGCAATGCGGGCCTGGGCCTATGCTAGGCTTCCCAGGGTCTTTCTCACTCAAGGCACCCTGCGCTCTGCTTAATGATCTATGTCATGGTTCCGACAGGTGAAACTCTTCAAAAAAACTTCGAGGCATTGTTTACCTTAAAGAATCTTTTATTCGAGAAACAAAGTATCAGCACTACATAGTTAAAGCCAAAAACTGAATTCCCCTCCCCTGAGCACAAAGTAACAAAGCACAATTCCCTCCTCCAATTAACAGTCATAAATCACATTCCCCAATTAGCTTGAAGCCCTGGCTTTCTCTCCAGTTCTCCAGCTCTCCAGCCTGCCAAATCTTTATCAACTCTGGGCGTAATAACCTTGGATTCCCAAGGCTGAGTTATTATTGTTATGACTAACTGGACTCTCATCCACATTCCCCCTCCCAGCATCAACTAACTCTAAAATTAAAAGAGTAAAATGGCTGCATTTCCATCTGTTGTCAAAGCAATAACATCCGATATTAGCAGCGTTGACAATCTGTTTCAGAGGTCCCCAACCTTTTGGGCACCAGGGACCGGTTCCGTGGAGAGAGATTTTTCCATGGACCGGAGGGGATGTGGTTTTGTGTGCTGCCTGCATCCCACAGATGGGGCTTTGTTTGTTTGTGTGGACCAGTTGCTGGCATATCGCGGCCCGGTACCGGTCCATGGACTGTGAGTTGGGGACCCCTGATCTATTTGGTCACTTAATAACTGCAACAGGGAGAGCAGGAATTTTGATCATTAAGTGAGGTCTCCAGAAGCTGTGAATGCTCCAACACTGGAAGTTTTTAAGAAGAGACTGGACAGCCATTTGTCTGAAATGGTATAGAGTTTCCTGCCTGAGCAGGGGGTTGGACTAGATGACCTCCAAGGTCCCTTCCATCATCATCATCATCATCATCATCATCATCATCATCATCATCATCATCATCATTATTATTATTATTATTATTATTATTATTATTATTATTATTATTATTATTATATCATGTGGACGCCTCACAACTTATGACCGTAATGGAGCCTGCCCTGTCATAAGCTGAGGACTACTTGTATTGATGTTTTTCATATGCTCATATGCATCTTCCATCATGCCTAACTCTAAATGCTTATATGCAACTCCCATCATATCTGACTCCTGCCAATCAAATTGGTATTGACTCTTAGTAGCTATGTAGACAGGCCTTCTCCAGAGTGACTGCTCAGGAAGATGAGCAGTTGATGCTGTAGGAAACAGCACAGGTGCTACTAGATAAGAACTCTGGTTTGATGTATTGTCTCAGCAGCCCTCTTCTTCTCTTACATTTTATCTCTAATGACCCATTTGGGTTATCCAATAAGCCCCTTACATATTCAGATGTAATTTTTACACATGCTTAAAAAGTATATTTTGAGCAGCTTAAGAAGAATATAATGCTGCTCTCATTGCTTAGGAAATACTGTGTGAGCTGTGCCAGATACATTTTGTTATGGTTACCCAATGTAACACTCACTCTAGCCTTCCCAATTTGATATCCTCCATATGTGTCAGACTGCAATTTCCAACTTTCTGAGCTAGCGTATGTAGGCCAGACATATTTGGATCCACGTTTTCCTTGGCAACATTTTTCTAGTACAATAGTCAATGTGCAATATTGCCACAATTTGAAATTGTAGGCGTGGAGTTTCATCTCTCTGCTGAGGATGGGGCTCACTGCAAACATAAAACAGAAGCCCTAATTCCTGTACATTGAAATAGCAAGGGAAGTAAGAAAGTTCCTGATATATGCTTAAATTTCAATTAGTCCCCAAATTTATCATTTGAGTAAACCTTGAAAAAACTTCTATGTGTAATAGAAACTTTAATGTGTGTCGTAGTGGTGGTGGTACAGTATGAGAGCTATATTTGCTTGAGGAATTTGTCAATAATGAGTGAAGCCAGAGTTAACGATGGAAGAACTATTTTGCTTCTATGGTAGGATCTTATTTCTCTGCTTCCCTTTCTCTTTTCCCCCACATATACATACATACATTTATACATACATACACAGATACAAGTATATATAAGTAACTTTTTTCTTTCTTTCTTTCTTTCTTTCTTTCTTTCTTTCTTTCTTTCTTTCTTTCTTTCTTTCTTTCTTTCTTTCTTTCTTTCTTTCTTTCTTTCTTTCTTTCTTTCTTTCTATAGATTCTGCGTTTGGAAAATTCTCACCAATGTATAGAATTGCTTTGTTGGTATATTTATGGAATTAAGAAAAACAAACAAGAGGAGCTGGCTCGTGGCTTACCTGTACTTAGAACTAGAGTGTAAATCCACAGATCACCTGCTCAAACTGTTCTGCTTTAAATGAGATATTTAGCTTTTTTTGAATTATAGCAATTATTTCTAAGTTTTTATATCAAAATGTTTTGTCTATCCCTTCTCCATTTTTTGTGTCATTGCTACTCTGCAGAATATTTTAATAGCAGTAGCAATAGCACTTAGATTTACATACTGCTTCATAGTGCTTTACAGCACTCTCTAAAAGTGGTTTACAGAGTCAGCATATTGCCCCCAACAATTGTCCTATAATGAGACCAATTTAACTAAAAAAGAGACCAAATTGAGAGAACAAATTGAGCTGTAGGTCACGTGGCTTCCCTTAGTAACTATTAGGCTACCCCTAGTAAATAAGAGCAATGTATGTATATACTTCTGATTCTCCTGTTTTAATAGAGGAATATGTAAATTCTGTCTGGCCCAATCTAGCAGATGGAAAGACCAACACTAGGCTGTTATCTTGCAGTGTAGAATCAAAATTGATCTCAGTCTTAGTAAAAGGTGGGTTATGTGTATAATTCACATCTTTGCACAAATGCTAAACGTTGAAGAGCAAATGTTTTAAACACAATGAAAATATACAGATCATGTGGTTCCTCTGTGTCCCAGGATGCTACTTTTCTTTGACTTGATCCACGTTGTGTGTCCTTGGATCCCTGGCTATTTCCCTTGTCTGCTTCCAGTCTTATTTCTATACAAGAATAAGCCTTCTTAAGGTCACACACTTCAAATAGAACATATCAGAGTTTCCTTCAAAATAAGGTGGCTTTAGAAATTGAAAGAATAATAAATAAATATTTCCATCAGATATCACTGCATTTAGCAATCAACCTTTAACTTCATGCAGTATTTATGAATAAGATTCCATACAGGTAGTCCTTGTCTTATGACCACAACTGAGCCCAAAATTTATGTTGCTAAGTGAAACAGTTGTGTGAGTTTTGTCCCATTTCTTGCTACAGTGGTTAAGTGAATCACTGAACTTGTTCAGTTAGTAACATGGTTGTTATGTGAATCTGGCTTCCCCATTGGCTTTGCTTGTCAGAAGATAGCACAAGGTGATCATGTGACCCTGGAACACTGCAGCCGTCATAAGTCGGTTGCCAAGGGTCTGAATTTTGATCACGTGACCACGGGGAAGCTACAACAATCATAAGTGTGAAAATGGTCATAAGTCACTTTTTTCAGTACTGTTGTAACTTAGAACAGTCACTAAATGAACTGTTGTTAAGTCAAGGACTACCTGTAATTGAAACCTATTCAATTTATCACACAATTTCTATACATTGTAAAAATCTGATGTAAGATTTTATTGTCCATTAAGGTAATTGTATACATGCCTCTTCAGAAATAAGTTCCAATGGGTTATCTCCCAAGTAGACATATAAAGAAGGTGGATGAATAAAGAACTTTTAAGTATAGAGTGCAAATCTTTTAGCCACTTACCTGGAAATAATCCCATTGAGCTCTACCTGAGTAGAAGTATATTGAACTGGGTTGCTTAAAACTGTACAGGTAGTCCTTGACTTACAGCCATTCGTTTAGTGACCATTCAAAGTTAAACAGCCCTGAAAAAATTGACCTGTGACCGTTTTTCACACAATGGTTGCAGCATCGCCATGGTCACATGATCAAAATTCAGACACTTAGCATCTGACATGTATTTATGATGGTTGCAGTGTCCCGGGGTCATGTGATCCCCTTTTGCTATTTTCTGACAAGCAAAGTCAATGTGGAAGGCAGATTCACTTCACAAAAGTGTTACTAACTTTATAACTGCAGTGATTCATTTAACAACTGGGGGGAAAGGTAGTAAAATGGGGCAAAACTCACATAGCAACTGCCTTGCTCAGCAGTGGAAATTTGGACTCAATTGTGGTCGTAAATCGAGGACTGCCTGTATTTGACCTTGTTCCTATGAACAGCTACTGATGTTGGCAGATTTGGGATGAACATTCTGGATGATGTGTTGCTTGTGTTAGTTACAGGACCCTCATCCGACCCACGTACAAGATAGCTTATCGAACAGTAACTGCTCTTGAATGGCGATGCTGCCCTGGTTTCACTGGAAGCAACTGTGAGGAAGGTAAGACTACCGCATACTTGACGGACTCTGCCCATCAAGAGGGTATCTCTATGAAGCTGTGAGTATATCATCTAGCCTTCTCCCATTTGGTGTCCTCTAGTTGTGTTGGACTTGGATTCTCACAACTCTAGTCAGCATGAATCTCAGCATGGAGACTGTGGACATAGGTCCACCTTTTATGGCAGGGATGTCAAACTGCCAGCCCACGGGCCGGATGCATCATAGCAAAACCGCGCCCACCCCATTGCTGGCAGTGGCAAAAAAGTCACGATACATTGCAACACATCATGTGATGTTGTGAGTTTGACACCCCTGTTCTATGGAGCATGGGAGACAGGAATATGCTAGTAGTTAGAAATGGGAGGATTTACTGGTTTAGATTAGAAATACTGGACTGTGATCCTATCAAAGTTCCATCTGTGTTTACCCTTAAGCATTCTTAATTTTCGGAGGATTTCATAAATATGTGTTTTTATGGCTTGCAAGTCACACTATTTTTAAACAATATATCATTACGTGCTATTTAGATAACAGGTTTTTTTTGTCCCAACATGCATTGTTTTCAGTCTACAACTAATTAAGAAATTTCAGTACATGGCATTGAAATTGGACTATCTTTATTGTAATTCTCATGGCAATAGACAGAAGCACTATGCATCTCATGTTCTATATACATTTCCACCATGTTAGTCTCTGTTATATGACCAAACATGTTACAGGATGGCTCCTAGTAACTCACATGTGGTCAAACAGATAATAGATGTATGTCACAAAACACCCTGACCAAGCAGTGACCTATAGTAACTATGGAATATATTTTTACATTTCTGTATTCTATAAATCTACTTTTTGATTTTCTTAATATGTACATCCATTATTACAAATATTTATGAAGTTCTCAGTTATCCAAATCATAGCTGTATCAAAAATGGCTTTTATTTTTACTGGACTGATTTTTTTGACAAAAAACCAAGACATTTTGCTTCCTGGAAGCTTCATCAGTTGTATTGGATGCTGTGGAAGATGGAAGGACAGGTACTGATAGTTGAGATTAGATGGTGGGATGGGGAATGATAGGTTCTGACAGGATGGGGTGTGTGTGTGTGTGGGCAGTGGAAAGATTGTGGGGGTTTTTTGCAACTAATCTCAACTGTCAATACCTGTCCTTCTATCTCCCCGAGCATCTAATACAACTAGGGTTGCCAGGTGTCCACTATTTGAGTGGACAGTCCACTTTTTTCACATTATGTTCACTATCTTTTTTCACAAAATAGTGGACATTTTTTTTATTCAAAAGCTTTATGATGAAATGGTACGTAATCTAAAGCTGTACAGTCTACTTTTTTTACTACTTAACCACCACCCCCCGCTTGTCAGCTATTTTTTGGAAGCAGACCTGGCAGCCCTAAATACAACTGATGAAGATTCCAGGATAGGAAGCAAAATGTGTTGTTTTTAACTCAAAAAAAAAACCAACAACAACAGCCCAATTGCCTTTTCAAAATAAAAACCACTTTTGATACATCCATTATTAAAGTTATAATACACAAGAGGAAAGCCCACTGTTTTTCAGGAAAGAATGCTCTGCTGTGAATTTTAAGGGTGGGACTTGTAATAAAACCCACTGATTTGCCATTTCCCAATTCCCTTCTCTCACTTGTTGCTGTTTTTTTTTCTGTCAACCCTCTTCTTGGTTCTTGGTTTTTCCATTGTTTGTTCATTTGTTTATTAGTTTCTAAATGGCTGCAATCATGCCACTCTTGGCAGGGGATGAAAATAATTACAAAATGTCTAATCATAAAAATACCAAATAATAGTACAATACAATTAAAATTAAAAACAGCAATTTAGAGCAATATAAACACACATGTTGTGTTCCCCGCTACATCAAATTTAAAAAGACTTTCAGAAGGGTTTTGTTTTATCTTGTTTCCAGAAAGGCAATAACCTCAAGGCCTGCCTAGTTTCTTGGGTGAGGCTATTCCATAATGTAAGATCATTACGTTACAATAGCTGCCCAGAGTTATTGACTGAGATGGGCAGCCATAGAAATTGAACAAATAAATAAAAATATATTATTGTACTGAGAAACAGCTTCTCCTGGCCTCAGCCCACCACCCGTTTCATAAACATGGGGAAACACTACTAATATTTTCTGAGTTGTCTTTAGTTTGGTGGGTTCTTCTAGTTCAAAAAAGTAGTCCTGAAGGGCAAGATATCTGAAAGATAAACGTGAATGGGGTATACATAGTCAAGATACGAGGTTAGATAAAATTTTGCTTGATCCAGAAAAAAAACAAATAAGGAATATTTACAAACATTTATTGGAGCACAGGCTATTTGAAGAACAGGTTAAGGAAACAATGGTGACATGGGCGATAGATATAGGACATAATATTAATTTGGATCAGTGGCAGCAGGTATGGATACGAAACAATAAAATTACATTGGCGTCATCTTTTAAAGAAAATTCATACAAGATGGTTTATAGATGGCATCTCCCTCCAACAAGATTAGCTAAAATGTATAAAGGATACTCGCCATTATGTTGGAAATGTAAAAAGGAAAGGGGCACTTATTTTCATGTTTGGTGGTTATGTAAGGAAGCACAGAGTTTTTGGTGTATGGTTTGGGAGTGGGTAACAGAAATGGGC
>NW_015386934.1:144497-163652 GCF_001527695.2 Protobothrops mucrosquamatus
TTATATTCGCTCAAAATTGGAAAGCTATGGTGATACCTAGTAAGGAAAGCGTAATTCATAAAATTATGCATTGCGCAGAATTAGATAGGTTAACTAGAAGACTTAAAAATCAGGATGAAACGGTTTTTTACCAAATTTGGAACAAATTTTACAGATGGTGGGGGGAAAAGCAGGGAAGTTATTGTACTGAGATAATTCAGGATTGTGATTAGAGTGATGTTATTGTATAGGTTTTTCTCATTAGTAATTTATGGTAATAGTGAAATGAGATATATGTCAAATCTGTGTTACCATGTTCAATGTTTTTAATTTTTTGCTTTTCAATAAAATTTTAAAATTAAAAAAAAAAAAGTAGTCCTGAAGGTGCCTCAGCATCAAACCATATAAGGCAGTGGTTCTCAACCTTTTTAATGCTGCGACCCCCAACTGGTCGTAAGTCGAGGAATAAACCGGTCGTAAGTTGAGGACTAAATCGGTCGTAAGTCGAGGACTAAACCAGTCGTAAGTCGAGGACTACCCAACCGGTCGTAAGTCGAGGACTTTCCCTGCCCGGGAGCGCCGCGCATGCGTGGTTCCGCCCCCTGCGCCGGCCGAGGCGTAGCTGGCAAGCGGCAGAGACGGAGCAGGCCAACCACCAGCTGGCCCAGCCCAAGGGAGGTAAGGCACCCGCTGGAAAAGGGAAAAAAATGGCGGACAGCCTTGCTTGGCGACCCTCGTGAAATGGTCGATCGACCCCAAATGGGGTCGCGACCCATAGGTTGAGAACCGCTGATATAAGGCTTTATAAATTAAAATCAATACTTTCAATTGCACCTAGAAACCTATTGACAACCAGTGAAAGGCCCCTAACACAGAGTGATGTATTCATGAGTCCAGCACCCATTATTATATGGGCTACTCTGTTTTGGATGAAGTGCAGTTTCTGAGTGGTAGAGTCTACTTATGGAACATTACTGTTAATGTTGCAAAGTCCTCTTGCTCCAAGCAGGGCCACAACTGATGTATCAGCCAAAGCTAGATGAGGGCCCTGCTAGTTAGATTTGCACCCACCCATCTGGCAATTGCTTGCACTCCAGGAGGACCCCCAATTCATGTAACTGCTCCCTCAAGGACAATGGTACCTGTTTGAAGGATAAAACTGGAGTTGACAGAGAACCTTGCTCAGTAAATTCACCATATTTACCCTGCTGTCCACAAAGGCAAGGTCTAGGACAGCTCAGTGCGGCTAACTCGCCACGGCCAACTTAACTATGGCCAGCTTGCTGCCAGACAACACAACGTGGCCAACTCGCCACACTACAACTTGCCGCGGGACAAGAGTTACACTACTGTCGAAGAAATGGTGGAATGGAATAATTAAAGAAAGGATGCAAAGGAGGGACAAAATGTAATATGAATGACAAAAATTAAAATTATTTTTAAAATTATTTTAAATACTTACATTGAATTATTGAATTGTCCCACAGCGAGTTGTCCTGCAGGGAGTTGGCCACGATGAGTTGTCCTATGACGAGTTTGCCGCGGCAAGTTGACTGCACCAAGTTGTCTGTTCCAACAAGGGCATGGCTCTAGTTTCTTCCCTCTTTTTGCTTCTGTCAAGTCCAATATCTCTGAGATATTGGAACAATATCTCAGGGGTTGCCACAAAGAAGAGGGAGTCAAGCTATTCTCCAAAGCACCTGAAGGCAGGACAGATGGAAGCAACAGATGGAAACTAATCAAAGAGTGAAGCAACCTAGAACTAAGGAGAAACTTCCTGACAGTTAGAGCAATTAATCAGTGGAACAACCTGCCTCCAGAAGTTGTGAATGCTCCAACACTGGAAGTTTTTAAGAAGAGACTGGACAGCCATTTGTCTGAAATGGTATAGGGTTTCCTGCCTGAACAGGGGGTTGGACTAGATGACCTCCAAGTCCTTTTCAACTGTGTTATTCTGTTATTCTTGAACTTGCCCAGGTGTGTGGGAATTGACCCTAAGGATACTGCATGCATACTGATGGATGAGAACTATAGAAATGGTATAAGAAATGTGAGAATGAGCTAAGTTGACAAAGGATGCTAAAAGCAATAAAAAGGCTTTTATAGAGGATTTTAATATTAGGGTTGTTTAAACCATTATAAGTGTGAAAGCTTTTGAGCTTAAAAGTTGTTTCAAGTTTAAAATGGGCTGTTCTGTCCTGACAGGAAGCCTTCCAACCTTCCTGGAAATGTTCTCACCTTGAAATGACTCCAATAAATATTTTGAGTTTGGAATAACCAATCCCGATCTTGAATTCAAAATGTTTGCCCTCAACTATCTAAAATAAAAAGAAGAGAAAAGAATCAATAAACCAACAACTCAGTGAAGACATAAAAATGTTAACAGGGAACAAAGAAAAGCCAGAGTTCTTGTTTTGATTCTGTTTTCTCCAATAAGAGGGTATGTGTTTCACTAGGGCAGGGGTAGGCAACCTTGGCTCTTTTATGACTCGCGGACTTCAACTCCCAGAATTGCTGAGCCAGCATAGCTGGCATAGCATAGCATAGCTGGCTCAGGAATTCTGGGAGTTGAAGTCCACGAGTCATAAAAGAGCCAAAGTTGCCTACCCCTGCACTAGGTAATTGTAAAGAGCAAAATTAAGGACCAGAACTAGAGTTTGGGACTACCTGAAATATAATTGGGGAATATCTAAATCTTCAGAGGAATTAATTTACAGTAAGGAGCCAGCCAATGATCTACCTTTTTATTTTCATTTATTCATTCATTTATTCATTGATTAATTCAATTTATATTTCACTTGTGTATTATCTTTGAGAAATTGTTGAGAACTGATCAAGGGTCAGGCAACTGGAGGAAGGCAAATATTGTCTCTTCCTTTCAGAAAGGAGGAGATAAGGGGTGGGGAAATAAAATAAAATAATTGGAACTAGACTAGCCAGCCTGCCTGCCTGCCATCAACATCTTTTGATGAAATCAAAAGTTTTTTTCTGGCTTGTTCTGAGGATGAGATAAAATCAATGTAGAGCTGGAATAAAAACTGTAGGCCTTGGAATTACAAATCCCTGTTTGGAGCTTGAAATATTTTAAGATTGGAAAATGTTACACATCCTATTTTTATGTCTGACAAATTGTAAGTGATTTGCTGAAATGACCTCCCCCCCCCCAACTTCTGGAGCTTGTAGAATACAGGCTACCACATTTATTTTTGGAGCCTGCTGAATCAGATTGTTTGGTGAGCAGCAGAGTACTGCTTCCCCCCACTTAAATACCCTTAACATTACATATCTAGGTTTGTGGGGAGAAAGCAGGTCAAGATTCTCTCCTCATTAACTCTGCTCATCTGCTTTATGACTGGAAAAGGTATCTGTGCAACTATTAAGTAAGCAGTGACTGAAGTCTTTGGATCTCAAGGGTTTACTTATCATTCAAGTATTAATTCACAAATGTGTTCTGTTTTTACATTAGTGAATGGATTTTTTAAAGTGATAATTTTATTAAAATATATGGACCATATTCTTATAGCTGCACATTTAGAGAGAGTCATGGTGGCGGAGTGGTTAGAATGCAGTATTGCAGGCTAACTCTGCCCACAGCCAGCAATTCTATCTTGACTGGCTCAAGGTTGACTCAGTCTTCCATCCTTCTGAGGTTGGTAAAATGAGGACCTAGATTGTTGGGGGTAATATGCTGACCTTGTGAACTGCTTAGAGAGGGCTGTAAAGCTCCATGAAGCAGTATATAAGTGCTATTGCTATTTAGATGAGGATTTTTCTTCAATATATACTTTTCTATATATCTTTATAGTGAATTATGTATTTTTAAAAAATGAGCTATATTTTAATCAAAGAGCTTTGCAGAATTTGGAGAAAGACCACTATAATCCACATATAAGATTCAAAACAAGTCAGTGTGAATTAAAGTTTGTTTAACTGATTTCTCAATTTACTTTCTTAAGCTTCCCTAGTTCGCCCTTCAGTGATTTATTTTCTGAGCCTCCTTGTCGTAGTTTGCGTGGCTTTACATAATTTTTTAGGCTAGCTTTAAAATGAGGTTGGATTATTTTCAGTTCAATGTGTTGTGAAAACCTAGCTATTTTCTTAGTCTGTTGTGTGAACTAGACTATTATGTTACTCCAGACTTATGTTTGGTGCAACCTATTGTAGGAGTGCAGCAATTGTATTTTTTTTAATTTAAGTTTAATGTGTAGGTTTGTGAGCACCATCAGCCCTGGTCCTATATCATGCCACTTTTTTTTTACCTTTTCAAGACTTATTATTGGGTGAGCCCTAATAATTAGGAAATCAAAATGAGAATTGGGAACCCCAGAAGTCCAGCTGCATAATTTTAGTTTTTAGTCTATCCCATTCTAGTAAATTATAATGGAATGTGGGAATGACTTAGGGAAAGAGAGGAAGAGATGTTTCTTAGGAAACAATCAGATAAAAGAGGCAGGAGACCCCAATGGCTTAACAGTCAGAAAAAGAAACTTGGAAAGGACCCTCCATAATGGATCAAGCAGTTAAAAGTAGTAACAGGAAGTTTTGTACTCTCAGATTTGCACAATTCTGTCAATGTATCTTACATTAAAATAGAATTACCTCATCTAATTGTGTTTCCTGTCTGGTTTAACCAGGAAACCTGACATAAGCATAAAGAGATAAACTGCCCAAAGTCACTTAGGTGAGATGAGTGGTGCAGAAATGTGATAGACAACCAGCACCTGCATTAAAGTAGAATATTATAGAATTAGTGGACATTTGCTCCTCTTTGTTTAGGGCCCAGTTCTGATGCAATTCAACTAAGAACAAAAGCAAAAGAAGGATTGGCCCATAGTTTAGACCAGAAAAAGTAATAATGTCTCCTAGAGTGGGATTTCAGAAAATAGCTCTGTGAAATTGCCCCGTGTCAACACAGACTTGACATATTCCATAGGAAGGAGAACATCTCATGAATATTATAGAGGAACTCTTTCCCTTAAGAGGAAAAAGTGATGATTTAAAGCTCACATATGACATAGAGTTGAGTGAACTGCCAGAAAGATTTCTTCACAGGCTGGAGTTCTTTTTTTGTCAGCTGCCTGGTTAAGAATTAAAATTCCTGAGATAATTATAATCTAAACAATCTGTAGCCTTTAGCATTAAGGAGGTGCCCACCAGCTGGTGATGGTTAAGTGGTTACTTTTCTCAAACCTGAACCTATTAACAAAGGGTCAAGACTTTCTGTTTTAATCTAAAATGAGATTCAACAATGTTCAACTCTACAAAGCAAAAAAATTCACTGGGGAATGGGGAGAAACAGATTTTTTTGCAACAAAAAAATAGGATAGAAAAGGAATGCCAGAGAATCCGGTCCATGGGAACAAAATCCATATGAAGTAGACAAATAAATACATTCAGGCAACAGGCATGGGGTCTGGTTATTTGAGGAACTGCCTATCTTTCATCATTTTTGCCCATCTGATAAGATTCAGCCCAGTTGGGTGAGTGTTGTGCCAAGTGTGCATTACAAACGTGTACCTGCATGAACTGCAGGAAATTATCTGTGAGGCTTTTGTTGGAGGAGGGACAGCTATGGGCAATTAAACTGATTTTAGATAACAGATTGATATATTCTTTTTCATCTTTCCAGGTTCTGACACATCCTGTGCACACAAATTACAGATTGGCTGTAGCTTTTTCCCTTGGCTTTAACTCCTTAAAAGTTTAGGGCATGATGGCAGAAAAAATCATCAGCGTAGCAGCTACAAGACTATTTGCAAATAGAATAGGTTGACTCCTATTCTTTGTTTTGCATTAGGTAGCTTCACACAAGTGAATCCTTCTCAGTCCTTCAAGCCTGCAAATCTAACTCTAATCTAAGGTTAATTTTCTTTGCAGGGTTGTGGCCAGGTAGAAAAATATCATCTATATGAAGCAGAAGCTGTATAAATCAGAGGTCCCCAACCTTTTGAGCACCAGGGACCGGTTCCATGGAGAGAGGTTTTTCCGTGGACCAGAGGGTGGATGGTTTTGTATGCTACTTGCATCCCACAGATGGGGCTTTGCTTTTTGTGCGGACTGGTTGCTGGCATGCTGCGGCCTGGTACCGGTCCATGGATTGGGGTTTGGGGACCCCTGGTATAAATAGAAGGGGGGTTTTTAGAAGAAAGAGGAGATATTGTTTGTTTGGACATAGCTTCCTGCTCCCAGTGAAATTTTGTTTTCAGTGCATTTGGAACTTAAAAGGATATATACTTTAAACATTCAGTTGATTTAATTTTTCATTCACTTATGTTTGATTTCATTTCCCTTCATTTTTCTTTTATTTTGACATTAATTTTAACATAAAAGCCAGAACTTTGTAACTTTGATGTTTTTCACTCACAATATGCAAATAATTTGGGGATAACTAATATATTTCAGCATAATAAAAGGAAAGGCCAATCCTTCTCATTTTGGTGCCTTCCAGCTATCTTAGATGATGACTCCCAGTATCCTGCTCCAGTAATAGCATTAGTTATAGACATTGTTGGGGAAGGCTGCCATAGGCATGAAGAAAGATATGCGAAATGCAAAATTTATCTGCTTTGCCCCCAAAACCTTGGAAGTAATGTTTTTTTCCCTCATGCTCAGCAAAGCTCTTGAGATAATAGAAAGACATTGGGATCAAAAGAATTTGTCTAGCCAAACCTGGAGAGAGCTTTACTGATCCTGTCTCCTCTTGTGTCAGAAATGCAGGAGCTAGAAAGGGGGAAAATATTAATTGCATTTAAAAACATTCAAAATTTTAATAAAAACAGATTTATAAAGTTCTAGCTCAATGCCAGGCTACATTGATGGCAAGGATATTTGGGATCAGCAAGTCATTCTGTATGCATATCAGTCCATGTAAAAGATGGATAGTTGTTTGAATAGTGCCACTTTCACAATAAATATCCTTGGCCTGTGAGGGAAGCCCCATTTTTCCATGTGATCTTTAGTTCTAGCGAAACCGGTGCACAGTCTATTTAAACATCTCCAAACCGTCCATTCCTCTTCCAAACCTCCAGGCAATTCCTCAAACGGTTCTATCCATTTATGAAGATGTTTAACTTAAAGTTTCCATCTTTTTAATCGTTCTTTTTGAGGTGTAGTAACAATCTCCTTGGGGCAATCTAAAGAGCTCCTTCTTGATTTCAATCTTTTTGTAGGGGGTACTTGGCCAAATAATGGGTGTGCTGAATCATGTAACACAGCGGTCTCCAATCTTTCCACCTTGGCGCCCCGGCCCGGCAGGGTGTGTTTGAGTGGCACTTGCATACCCGTATGCACAGCTCTATTGGTGCAAGCAGTGAGTGCGCATTCCCTCCACTCGTGCAAATGGAATTTCGACTGTGAGTAGAGGGCGCTTGAGCAAAGGATGCTTGTGCTCATGCGCACAGCTCCACTCACATGAATGGAGAGTGCTCACACGAGTGGAGCTTTGCAACAAAAGACAAGTGCCCTCAAGCGCCCTCCATGGTAGGAGTGTAAGGTGCAGTTCTTATGTAGCCTGTCTAGTGCCTTCTTAAGCTAGTTGGCCACAGATTGGATAGTGGATTTTGGACTTTCTTTAGTTAGATTACTAAGCCAACCAATTTCTTTATGTGAAAGGAGACTACTATTTATCTTTCACCTCTAACAACAAAATATCTGGAGAGTTTCTTCTCTACTTAAAGAAATTATTTCACTCTAGCTGCCTGAATCCTAGATTCAATATTTCTAGCATCCTTCAATTTTGGGACCTGGATCGTGGAAGATGCTGCAAATAAATCTGTGTGATGAGGCACACTAGCCTTGGGGACTCATCAGTATTTATATGTTTATTCCTTGTTCTTGTATCTAGTTAGGTTGGTAAGATAATGAAGAACTTAGCAGGAATTGTTGTTTTGGCTTTGAAGGCATTTATTCAAACAATTCTGCTGTATAATAAGCTTGACTTTATTTTTCTCTCTCTCTTTCTCTCCCTCTGTTTGGAGCAAAGGTTTTTTAGTTAGAACAGGAAATGAGCCTATTCAGCCACCCAGACTGCTAAATCCTGATATAAAGAACATATGGAAGGGGGCAGCCCAGAGGTGATGTGCACTAATTATTGCAACGTGCATCAACTTGATTGATTTGAATCCAAGATAATGCTGACACCTCAACCTAGTCTGTTTCCCTTCTCCCATGTGCTTAGAAGTTCAAAGACGAGGATTTTCTTTTGGGAGGCTAAAATGTCCCCCACCAACTTGGAATCTTGGCACCAATTTGATGCAGCCCGCTAATGACAACTGTTTTACGTTTGCTCATATAAATGTCAACTCTGTCTTCTGTCCTTTTTAGATACAGATTTTCTCTATGTTTTAAAGGAATAGCAGCGATTCATTAAGGGCAACAATTACGCTACCTGGTTATTCTGGGAAGGGTAGTCTGCATGCTGTGATTTTGTGGTAGTTCAGGATATAGGGTCAAACCTACTTTCCTTAGTGTATATTTTTTCCAGAATAAAGTGTCTAGCTTTTGCAAAGATACGTTTAAAGTTACATCCATACTACTTGCAGTTTAACAAAATACAAAGAACAGCTAGAGAACTGATTTAAGCAGTTCTGCTAAGGATGTTCCTGCTGCCACTATTTGCTTCTTCTCATAGAAACTAGCCTTCATAAGCTATTCTTCATCTGACCATAGCAAGTTCTCTAACAAATGTATGAAAATGTTTTAGGCACATCTGGTCAAAGTGTATTTTTCACTGACTACCTAAGCAAAAAAAACCCAAAAAAAACCCCCTGCAAAACTTGAATGTGGTTGAAAATTAAGTCTTTGCCTGTAAAGTTGAATGTACATTTGTATGCAGTTAATTACAGATTCGAATGAAACACTATTATGGCATAATTTTGGGTGCCCTTCACTTTCTTTGGAACACTTTCTTTGGAATCAGTAACAGCTTACAGATATGTCCTGTAGTCCGCTAGGCTAAATTCTTGCTTTTGGAGTTTTTTTCTTACTCTATCTTGCACAATTCTTCTTGCTCAGAATTGTTCTCAAGTTTCTTTGCATATACTATGTTTTTGAGATCCATTATGGAGATTTTCCATTCTGCTCAATTCTGGGTCGTGTAAATGCCATTCCAAAACCTTTACCTTTCTCCTCTCTTAATTAAAGAATTTCATACATTAGCTTCTTGGATATGTTTATATTTAGCTGAATGCATTAAGTCTTCTGCATAATGTTTCCTGTGCCACTGGCTAATACACAATCTCAAAGCATAATAGAATGCTTAATGCTTAGGTGCAAGGAGAAGTAAAAAAAATTCTGAAAGCAAGCACATAGGATTCATGAAACATATACAGGCAGTCCTTGACTTATGACCACAATTGAGCCCAAAATTTATGTTGTTAAGCGAGACATTTGTTAAGTGAATTTTGCCCCATTTTATGACCTTTCTTGCCACAGTTAAGTGAATCACTGCAGTTAATTGAGTAACACAGTTGTTAAGTGAATCTGGCTTCCCCATTGACTCTGCTTGACAGAAGGTCGCAAAAGCTGATCACATGACCCAGGACACTGCAACCGTCATAGATATGAACCAGTTGCCAAGCATCTGAATTTTGGTCATGTGATCAGTGGCGTAGCGTGGGTTGTCAGCACCCGGGGCAAGGCACCCCCCCCTCCACAGTGGGCGGCGTCGGCGACCCGGCGGCTCGGCTCGGATTCGCACAGCCAGCACTGCAGAGAGAGTGAGTGAGCCAGGCAGGGGCAGAGAGCTGCGAGTGCGAGCACGCCCCCCCCCAGATGTTGCGCCCGGTGCGGCCGGCCCCCCCTGCACCCCCCACGCTACGCCTCTGCATGTGATCATGGAGATGTTGCGACTGTCATAAATGTGAAAAATGGTCATAAGTCACTTTTTTCAGTGCTGTTGTAAGTTTAAATGGTCACTAAATGACTGGTTGTAAGTCGAGGGTTACCTGTACTTTGATCAGGGTTCCTAAGTCTGTAAACAACTGAAGCTGTTATAGCTAACTGTTTCTAGATCTATCCTCTGTGAATATATCTTAGTCCTTCTAAGAATTCAAAAAACCAGAAATGTTGAATATCTTGTTCTGAATATATTATATCAAACATTATACATATTTGAAATTGGATAGAATTTCAGTGTCACTTTCGGCATCTTTGTCCTTCTCTTGATTATTTATACATTCTTTTACAGCATTTTTGCTGCTGATTCATATATTTGTGGAATGTATGTACTTCAGTTTCAAGAATTTTAGGCACAATGTAACATGGCCAATGAAATAGCACAGTAATACAATAAACCCCAAAGATAACTGTATATAGTAATTATATAATAATGCTCGCATTTGTTGCCAGTAAATATAAAATAGCAAATTCCAAATACCTTTCAGAACAGCTAAATTTATACAGACTCCCACAATGCTATAAGTGTGTGTGTGTGTGTGGGGGTCACTAAAGCCTTTGGGGGCAAGCCATTTCAGGGAAGGGGGGCTGCCACACAATATGCCTGTTTTTAGGCCCTCTTCTTTCTTCTTAGCAAGCGTTCTCTGACTGAGAATCTTGGTACTGTATAGTCACTTTTCTCTTTCAGACTAATATAGAGGGAGATAAAAACTGCATGGGATACCAGGATGCATCAATCCTTGGATGCATCCACTTTAGTAATTTATATTTTGCAGAGCTCAGCTATAGTTGTCTATTCTGGCACAGCATGTTAGTTATCTGTGGGTTAAATTGACCTCGCTTAGTTGATATTTTGATTTAGGTATTTCCTCCATTGTCTTTGTAAAAAGAAACCAAGATTATTTTTTTTTACATTATTTATTTTGGAATCTTATTGCATGGACTTTTGCCTATTTCCCCATTTTGGTCAATATTTGATTGTGTTCCTGGCTTACTAGATATTCCCAGTACATCATAGCTTTCTTATCACGCAAAATTCCATTTAGCATTTTTCCATTTTCAGCCACCAATCTGGAAAGAAGACCTTTTATTTGGTTGGTTGTCCAAATTGTAGTTTCTTTGCTTTTTCAGCTTCATTACTTTGCCTGCACTTCAAATTACAATAGCTGTCAGGCTCTGAAAAGAGGATTTTACAAGAAAGAGAAAAGAGATCTGGAATTCATTTCCAAGTGCTTGACACAAAGTTGGAGCATTTGGCACTACAGATGTTTGATTCAACTAGCATGGGCAGTGGTCTTTAAGGCTCTGGCTTGTAGTTCTATAAATATTTAAAGGCCATATTCTCTTCAGCCTTGGCTTACAAAAGTGGCCATGATACCTTGCCATTCTCATGAGCAATATTTCAAGTCTGGATTCAGTTAAACATACAATTGCCATCATGTTTTGTTCATTTTATTGAGAGGCTTTACAAATGTCAATTATACTTTACGACCATTCCTAGCACATTACATGTAATGAAACATCCTCCCATCTATTACCTGGCAGAGATCATAGTTGGAAACTCAACTACAGATAATTCTCATAGTGACATATAATGGATAATTCATAGAAACAAGCTTACTTAGTGGTGATGCCTAACCTTGGAATGCCTTTCCCTAGTGAGATAGTCTAGACCTTATTTAGACCTTATAAGATGATCAAAGGCCTGAAGACTAAAACATAAAAAGAACGGCTGCAGGGCTTGGGTTTGGCTAGTTTAAAGAAAAGAAGAAATAGGGGAGACATGATAGCAGTGTTCCAGTATTTGAGGGGCTGCCACAAAGGAGAGAGGGTCACATTATTCTCCAAAGCACCAGAGAGCAGGATAAGACACAATGGTTGGAAACTGATCAAAGAGAGAAGCAACCTGGAATTAAGGAGAAACTTCCTGACAGTGAAGACAATTAACCAGTGGAACAGCTTGCCCCCAGAAATGCTCCATCACTGGAGATTTTTTAAAAGAGGCTAGACAGTCACTTGTCTGAGATGGTATAGGTCAGTGGTGGCGAACCTATGGCATGGGTGCCAGAGGCGGACACTTGGAGCCCTCTCTGTGGGTACACGTGCCGTTGCCCCAGCCTTGCCTCGCCCTGCGACCCCCTCCTCTCCAGCAGCCCCCCTGAAGGAGAGTCGCCCCTGAGTGGCCCACACGGAGCAGCGCAGCCAAGGACATGCAGCCAGGCAGCATACACAAGACTCTGCCCTCACACCCCATCGTGCACAGTTGATGCTGCAGGGTGCGGGCAGAGGGCGTGGCCGCCATGGCACTGCTGGGCTGCCTGGACCATCTGTGGCAGGCCCTGGAGGCGATGAGTGGCCCTGCGGGCAGGCGGGGCAGGGGATGGGCGGAATGGGGGCGGGGCAGGGGCCAGTTTTTGGGCACTCGGTCTCTAAAAGGTTCGCCATCACTGATATAGGTTCTCCCGCTTGAGCAGCGGGCTGGACTAAAAGACCTCCAAGGTCCCTTCCAGCTCTATTCTATTCTAGTCTTATTATCTTTTCAGCATCAGGGAAATGCATTTTTATTCTTCTATGACTTTTAATCTAATGCTATAATATTCATGCAGCACTGGAGCTTTTAAATTGAAATTTGTTTTCTTTCTGCTGTTTACCACTTTAATTTTATGCATTTTTATATTTATGTTTATAAACTTTTATATATCAACATATATATCAAGAGCCAATATAATGTAATAGTTAAGGTGCTGGACTAGGAGTGGGTCCACCTTCAGCCATGGAAGCCAGCTGGATGATTTTGAGACAATCAGCTCTACACTGGGAAATAAAAAACCATCTACCTACTAACTTGCCCTGGATCAATATGGTAGATTACTCTCCAAAAACCATTAATGAAGCATTTAGAGTTAGGGTCAAGGTTTTTAGAACAGTATAAGTCTAAGAAAACTATATTATGAAGTACAGTGTGTACATTTTTCAAATAAATAATGCAGAATGTATTATTCTGCATACTGTGGAATAAAAAACAAAAAACCAAGAAAGGGAAATGGATTTGAGACTCTTGAAAGAGAATATGACTGGCTAACAGAAATCTTGCATAATGTATTGTTGTTAAAAGCCCCATTTTTAACTGTACTACCTAGGTTTTTCCTCTTTTGCTCCACTGTACCACGAATTAAGGGATTAAGAGAGTTTTTGCTCAAACACAGTATATCAGAGGTAAATGTGGGGGTAAAGCAGGACTTGGGATCAATTAAGTATTTTCATGGAATTTGTCACAAGCAGATTTATGAGCATTAGCATTTTGGTTGTCATTGCTGTTCCTGATTCCTTCTAATCCATGTGCTAAAATCAACTGATGAAGACTAACCAGTGGCTCTTCGTTACTCTTAGGGTGCAGGGGCCAGGATTGTCTCTTGGGAAAGGTTGTCTCTTTCAGCAATCACTGAAGACATATCTGTTCAGCCAGCAGTTCTCTAGCCAGCAGTTCTCTATTTGCAAGACCGCCTCCTACCAAACACCTCCCTTCGACCAGTCCGCTCCCACAGAGAGGGCCTCCTTAGAGTGCCGTCGGCCAGACAATGCCGGCTGGTGACCCCCAGGGGGAGAGCCTTCTCTGTGGCAGCTCCTGCCCTCTGGAATGACCTACCCCCTGACCTACGTACCGTTGCGGACCTGCGCCTTTTTTGCCGAGCCCTGAAGGCCCATCTATTCCGTACGGCCGGCCTGGCGTAGTTTGATTATGTTTCAGTGGGGGGTTTTTTACGGGTGTGTTTTTAGAACAGGCCTGTTATTTAATTCGATTTTAAAACAAACTATTTATTATCGTGGTTTTTAGTATCGCCTGTTCACCGCCCTGAGTCCCGCAAGGGAGATAGGGCGGTATATAAATTTAATAAATAAATAAATAAATAAATAGGGGTAGATTGCTCCAATTATACTTCTGAGTGAATTTGTTTTCAGTGAATCTTATTTTAATCTCTGTGTTTTTGTTATCTTTTTAGACTTGTTGGTTTTATTTTGCATGGGTTTATTTTAAATGGCTTTTACTTTCTTATAAACAGCTCTGAGTCCTTCAGGAAGAAAAGCTGTAAAGAAATAAGAGAAATAATAAGAAATAATATACAGGTAATCCTCGGCTTACAACCTACAATTGAACTCAAAATTTCTGTTGCTAACTGAGACACTTAAGTCAGTTTTGCCCCATTTTATGACTTTTCTTGCCCCAATTGTTAAGTGAATCACTGCAGTTGGTAGAGTTAATAACACGGTTATTAAGTAAATCTGGCTTCCCCATTGACTTTGCTTGTCAAAAGGTGATGACAAGACCCTGGGACACTTCAACTGTCATGAATATGAACTAATTGCCAAGAATCCAAATTTTGATCACACGTTCATGGGGATGCTGCTGTGGTGGTAAGTGTGAATAATGGTCATAAATAACTTTTTTCAGTGCCGTTGTAACTTCAAATAATCACTAAATGAATGGTTGTAAGCTGAGGACTATCTTCATCACACAATCCTTGACATGCTGGGAAACAGCAGGGATATCTGAGGGAATCAGAATGTGCATAGAAGCAATTTGAACCATGCTAAAGCAGAAACCTGTTTCCGACCTTCCCTCTTAGAGAATATAGGTTGGCCTCAGATTACAACCATTTATTCAGTGACTGTTCAAAGTTACAACAGCACTGAATGAAGGGGACTTATGATCAGTCCATAAAGTTGTGGCTATTACAACATCCCCATGGTCATGTGATTGAGGTTTTAGCACTTGGCATCCAGCTCACAATTTCAACATTTGAACCATCCTGCAGTGTTATCATTGCCATTTGCCACCTTCCATTCTGTCTTCCCGCAAGCAAAGTCAGCTGGGAAACTGGCAGAAGATGGTTCTTGCTGCTTTTTTGTCTGCCTGCCCATGCTCCAGAGTGCCCGCCCACAGCATCTGCCTGCCCCCCCCCCCACTCCATAGCACCTATAGTACCTACCCATCTGCCCAACCATGCCACTGCCTGTTTGTTTGTCATGGTTGGGTAGATGGGTAGGTGCTATAGGCACTATGGAATGGGGGGGGGGGGGTAGGCAGATGCTGTGGGCAGGCACTATGGAGTGCAGGCAGGCAGGCAAAAAAGCAGCAAGCAACCACTCATAGCACCTACCTCACTGCCTGCTGGGCTGCTTGCCTGGGAATCCCACCTCTTTCCACATTATTACGTGAGGTCCTTATTTAATGACCCACATGTTCCTGGGGTTTTGACAGCAATTGGGATTGCCATTGTTAAGCAATCCAGTCACTTGACATCAAGCTTTACAACCACATCCCAATTGCTTTTGTAACTTGAAGACTTCCTGCAAGGATGGAGACTGAAACTAAGTGGATGGAGTGTATTTGTACGTGGGCATGCTTCTTCCTCATGATTATTGTTGTTATTGTTATTTGTGAATTTATATGACCATCTATTTGGAATAACTTTTAGCCTCTTGGAATCTGCGTTATCTAAGATGTACCTCTTTGATGAGTATTTTGGAATGAAGGTTTGAAACACTTAAGCTGTTAACCAGAAATTCAGCCTGGTGATCTGGAGTTATTTCATCTCTCTCTCTCTCTCTCCCTGTCTGTAAGTCTGTCTGTCTGTCTCATTTATTCAGCTGTTGTATGAATACAGGGGAAATTAGGGGGGGGGGAATCCCATATGCTTCCTGAAGTCCTTGGAGAAGCAGTCAAATCAAAATATCTTTAGTAAAATTATTCAGTAATGTGGGATTGGCTTAAAGCAGTGTTTCTCAACCTTGACAATTTTAAGGCATGTGGACTTCAACTCCCAGAATTCCACAGCCAGCAATGCTGGCTGTGGGAATTCTGGGAGTTGAAGTCCACATGCCTTAAAATTATCAAGGTTGAGAAACACTGGCTTAAAGCCTCTACATAGTAGCGCCTGGGGCTTTCTTGGATAAGATCTGGATCTTTTGACTATGCTAGTCAGAATTAAAAATAGAATTATTTTTAATTGTCTGGAATGAAAGTATGTACAGAAATTAATCTATTAGATGGAAGAAAACACACTGACCACGATTCTAAATCCTGTATTGCTTGCTTTTCCCCTCTTGTTTTATCTCTGCGTCCCAGTATGGGTAAAGAAGATTCTGCCAGGTGAGAAAACCAGCTTTGGAAATTCAGATGTTAAAATGGTCTCATTTTATTGACCTTGTATTGTTCTAAGTTGCATCCCAGGCTTTCCCTCCAAGTTTCCATATTAGAGGTAATCAACCTGCAATCCTTGGCCTAACTTTGTCAGCCTTGTGGTGGTGGTTGTGGGGAGTTAAGATTGATAGCAAAAGAAATTTGTCCCTTTTCCAGCAAACTGCAGGGCTGAAAGAAAAAAGTATTGGTAAAACAAAATTGGTGAATGGATGGGGATGAGAAAGAGACAGAGAAAAGATGGGAAAAAAGAATAAAAATGGTTATTTATTCCTTTCTAAATATGAGATGACCGCTTTTATGCCCCAGGGCCACATATGGACTTAGAAAGCCTTGCGTGTGGCCCCCTGTACAAGCATACCTCATTTTATTGCATTATGCTTTATTGCGCTTTGCAGATACTGTGTTGTTGTTTTTTTTACAAGACCCTCCACCAACAAAATGATTATGGCTTGCTGAAGGCTCCGATGATGATTAGCACTTTTTAGTAATAAAGTCTTTTTTTTAATTAAGGTATCTACATTGTTCTGTTTTTAAGACGTAACGCTGTTGCACACTTAACAGACTACAGTTTATTGTAAACATAATTTTTATATGCCCTTGGAAACCAAAAAAATGTCTGTGACTCACTTTATTGGAATATTTGCTTTATTGCAGTGGTCTGGAACCGAACCCACAATATCCCCAAGGTATGCTTGTACTTCTTCAAAAGTCACCCTCCCCCACTGTAATGCTTAATGGAAGAAAAGAGGAAAATAATTCAGACAGGGAATACCATTAACCACATTTATTGAACATTTACAATTAACGACGATTAACTCAAATTTAAAAGTGCTCCTTGCTTACCCACTCCTTTGTCTCGGATCTGTCTGCTTTCAAAATGGCATGAAATTGTCTGCTTTCAAAGTGGCACAACCCTGGTATGCCAGTCTGTGGTTGGGTGTAGCCCTCAGCTTGAAAAAATATGCCTTGTTTATTACTAGCCGACGCAAAGACCATGTGCACCCAAGATCTGATGGAAAGCATTATTTATGTCTGGCAGCAAATGCAGGTCTTTCTAGGATCCAGGTTCAGGTGCAGGGGGCCCAAGGCAATCCAAGGTGTAACTGAGGCAAGCCAAAATCCAAAAATGGCTTCTTCTTGAGAGTAAAACCAAGAAAACTATGGTTTGCTGCCTTTTTAGTCTGCTGCCTTACTCCGTCCAATGGCAGAGCTTGTTCTAACAGGAAATTCCCCATGGAGGCCCACTGGCCCTTTGACGTGGCAATCCGATGGTCCTCTCCCTCGACAATGCTGAACCTTACCAGTTGTGGTTGCTGTGGCAATAGCTCGGCCAATTTCGGGCAGTTTCCGCTCATCTCAGGTAAATAGCAAGGAGATGGTCCCGGTCTCTGTCTATGCTTGCCTGCCATATCCTTCTCTGAAAATAGGCTTATAATAATTCAGTTCCACAACAATATGCTTGCCTGTACTTGCCTGGGTATTATCTTGTGTGCCTCCAAAGGACATGTCCATTGAGATTGACCTGCAGGGAACACACTGTGCTGTTCAAAAAGGGACATTTCTTTTCCTGGTTGTGCCAAGCAAGAATTTTGGGTAGAAAGTTCTCTTGCTCTTTTCCTTCTTCCTTTCTTCAGTTCCCCTTTGCTCTCAGGTAGTCTGCTAGTTTCTCCATCGCCTCGACACAGACACTGGGGTACATGCCTTGGCAATAGGTTCCGACCAGGACGAAGGCTCCGGTTTTAACTAGTATCACTCCCTCTTCTTTTGCTTTAAGATAGATGGAGTTGCCATCTGCTCGGAAGCATTTATAAAAACGGTCTTTAAAGTACTGCCCTTCCTTTCGGATTTGGGCCGGGTTGTTGTAGAAGGCTTGGACAAAGACTGAGGCCCAGTTCTGAATATTAAAGCCTGGAGTTGCTGTCATCACAGCCATGTCGGATATTCTGATAAGGGCAGCATTGGCTACATGCTTTGTCTTGACGAGACCGTCAATCAGCAGAGTTTGTGCCTGGTTCATCTCCCTCTGCGTTTGGTAAATAAGGCTTCTGGTAACTAAGGCTTCAGCTTCTCCTTTGAGAATGTAAACAGTTTAGTTGCCCTGGTTTCTCCCAAGGAATTCTGGGAATTGTAGTTTATGAAGAATGCTGAGCTTACATGCTCAGCCATAGGCTAGCCACTAGGTAGAGGAGTAGAGTTACCTCCAACCTCTTCTACATGAAATTACAAAGTTTGTGTTGTTTTTAAATCTCTTTCCTTTTTAAACATAGAGATACAGAGCAAAGTGTGCAAGGAGAATTTTTTCCAACAGATTTGAAAGGTGAGCGGAAATCACTCTGTGTTCTAATCCTTGTGTCTTAACCTTGTATTGACTGCACTGATGCTTGAATAGCACTCCTACACCCCTTCTGCCCCCAAATTAAATACCAACTGTACCTCAAAAAAAAAATGACATTGAAGATGTCAGACAAAAATTAGAGCAAAGGAATCTATTACTTCCCTTATTGGAATTTTAGCAAATGTAAAATGACTCCCCAATTATAAATTTATTTTGGGGGGGGGCATAGTTTTCCTTTCAGATAGATATGATGTCAGTAATAATAAAGACATAAGAATGATCTCTCTATTAATCTTGGATCTTTTATACTGCTTCAAAAACCTGCAGAATCCATTTGATTAAAGACAAAAATGAAACACAGTAAAATTGTTCTGATTTTCTTTAATACTTCCATTATTGATCCTTAGAAGTGCCATCTATCAAATAGATGTTTCACAGTGTTTGTTCATAAATAAAGTCACTGACATTTCTAAGAAATCTTTCTGAAACTGCAAATAGACCATTTGAGAAGTTCTTATTAAACAATTATTAAACAATTATTAAACAATTATTCCGGATCTCCTTACTTTCCGCCGCGCCCTCAAGACATGGCTTTTCCAACAAGCGGGCCTGGCCTAGGGAGGATTTTTAAATTGGGTTTTTTAGAAATTTTAATTATCACAACACTAAAATATTGGTTTTAATTTGGTTTTATTCGGTGGGGTGTGTGGGTCTCTCTTTGTTTTTAATAATGTTGTGAGCCGCC
>NW_015386934.1:163809-169580 GCF_001527695.2 Protobothrops mucrosquamatus
TATATATATATATATATATATATATATATATATATATATATATATATATATATATATATATATATATATATTTAAAAAAGACTTTCATATAGTGTATGAGGGAAAATTTCTAGTTTAACATTTTCCTTGGCACAGAGTTTTTCTGTCTAGGACAAAACATACAGTTCATTCAGAGGAAGTAATTGTTTTACTTGATTCTGCTTTGATTGGGCTCCTTCACAAGTACTGTGCTCCTTTTTGGGTATCATGCTTTAACAAGAATTTTAAAAAATAGAAGATTCAGATGAGGGCAGAAAGGATTATCAGGATACTTGAGTCCAGAGGTGCCTGCAGGGAATGGGAGAAGCAAGATGCAGACGCTGTCACAAACATGCTATGATGTGCTGGTATTTATTTATTAACTGTATATGCTGCCCATCTTGCTATCCAAAGTGACTTTATGTAAATCCATAACCACCAGCTCTGCTAGTTCCACGGCTGCCACCATGCCATGCTGCTGGTTGCCATACAGCTGATTGGCACAATAGCCATGCCTTTTAATCATGTTTTAATCTGTAGTCTTGGTATTTTGTATTTTTATCTGGTTGTTAGCCGCCCTGAGTCCGCAAGGAGAAGGGCGGGATATAAATATAAACAATAAAATAAATAAATAAATAAATATAAATGGCAGCTCAGCTCTGCTCTCATCTATCTTGCAGAATTCCAGAATACTTAACAATCAGTTCTCATAAGTAAGTACAACCTGCTCCAGACACTATTGTATCGTCATTGTCCTCATCATCTTATCCTATTTTTCTTTTAATACTTGGTCAACTCAAGGCAGCAAACATACCTTATTGAATAAACATAATACAATACAAATACTTTGACTTGCTTTAGCTTTTTGCCATTTATACATAACTTGGATTTGCTCTTTTTTCCTTCAAATACAGCCACCTTCATCTTCAGTATATTAATTTTCAGATCTGTGGTCCTTCCTGTGACATATTTTATGACTGACATTTGCTGCAAATCATTTGAGCTGTCAGCCAAAATGATGACTTCATCTGTGTACAAAAATGCACACCCATTCCTCTCACCAACAAAGTTTATACAACCTTGTCTTACTCCCTGCTCAAAGTCAAATGCTCCAAAAGATCATATTTTATAAATAGGTTCAGGGTCTTGTCCTTGTAGTGTTAGTCTGTCTGCACCCATACACATAGGTATTCTACATTAGCTGCAACTGGCTCTCTTTCCTGACTTTAATGTAAACCATTCACAAGCAACTGCTTATGAATTGGAGATTATCTGTGGTATTTGTCGTCCCTCCTTACTACAAGGAATACTGATTCAATGGGCATTCTAACATTTGTGGCCTGCCTCCTTGACAGAGAACAACAGTTTTTAAAAGCCATTTCCTAGGCCTAGAACAGCTGTTATGTGGTTTTTCTTTTTCTTTTTCTCTTCTTCTCCACTCCTTAACCCACTAATCACCCTTTTTGCTGACCTGAATGAAGGCAATTATACATCCTGGTTATTGTAAATAGACCACAAAACACCAGGCATATCTTAAAATGATGTCATGTCTAGACATACCATTCAGGTATAAATTATTGAAAAAGTAGCTTGTTTAGCGGTTAAGACTATAAAAATTAACAAGATAGTTTTGCATCTGTCTTGTAAGCAGACTTTTATATGCAGGTTTGTACTTGAAAGAATTTTCAGTGACCTGATTTGGGAGGAAGAGTTGGTTTTGAGAACTGGAATTCTCCTGTCTCCTCTCTCTGCAGCTGTTTCATTTCATAATTAGTGCAGTGTTTTTCAAATAGAGATGAGGGAGTATGAGAAACTCATACAGGTAGTCCTTAACTTAAGCCATTCATTTAGTGACTGTTCAGAGTTACAGGGGCAGTGAAAATGTGACTTACAGCCAGTCCTTGCACTTATGATGACAGCATCCCCAGGTTACATGATCAAAACTGGGCTGCTTGATATCTGGCATATATTTACAATGGTTGCAGCATCCTGGAGTCATAATTTATCATCATTTATGACCTCAGCTGGCTTATGGCAAGCTAAGTCAATGGAAAAGCTGGATTTGCTTGAAGATCGTATTATCCACTTAACAACTGCAATGATTCCCTTAACAACCATGGCAAAAAAAGGTTGTAAAATTGGGTATGACTTACTTAACAACTGCTTAGCTTAACAACATAAATTCTAGCCTCAGTTGTGGTCGTAAGTTGAGGACTACTTGTATGCCTTCGCAGAGTTTTAATTGATGTTGATAAAAAAAAGCATGAAAAATCAAAACATTGATTTTCCAAACGGGAATCAGTGGCAAGGGAGGATAGGAATATGATTCCCAGCTACTGATTTATTTTCCTCTGATAGGAGAAAGAAATAGGGGACATGCGTTCTCCAACTCAAACTGCAGAAGACTCTTGTCCTACTGGAGAACTTTTTAAGAGTAAGCTATGAGTCAGTCTGGATTCTTGGCCATTGCCTGGATTACAGTAGTCTCTGCAATTTTCTTGGCAACATTTTCAGAAGTGGCTTCCCAGAATAACAGAGTTGGAAGGGACCTTGGAGGTCTTCAAGTCCAACCCCTTGCTCAAGCAGAAAAACCTATACCGTTTCAGACAAATGGTTGTGCAATCTCTTCTTAAAAACCTCCAGTGTTGGAGGACCCACAGCTTCTGGAAGGAAGCCATTCCATTGATTAATTATTAGCTATAATAATAGAATCTTGCAAGTCTGATTGGATTGTATTTCCTCACCCTTCATATATTCCATTGAATTAGAGAGGTTTCTGCCTGTTTCACTTCTGGACTTTCAAAATGCTTCAGCAGCTTTTATTTAGGTTAGGGTTCTTGTATATTTCTATATGGAGAGTTAGAGTTAGTTTGGTGTAGTGATTAAGGCACCAGAGTAGAAATCAGGAGACTGTGAGTTCTACTCCTGCCTTTGGAACAAAGCCAGCAAGGTGACCTTGACCTAGTCACTTTGTCTCAGCCCTAAGAAGGAGGCAATGGCAAACCACTTCTGAAAAACCTTGCTAGGAAAACTGCTAGGACTTGTCCAAGCAGTCTCCGATTGAATAGAAGAAAAAAACATTCTGTCAAGGTTATTTTCCTAATTTTCTACACCAAAAGCCTGGACAATCTTGAGATTTACTCATATAACACCTCTGCTCCAAGATTTGGACTCTGCCAGTTAGTTTCTGTATACAATTTAAAGTACTGGTGATCACTTTGTAAAATCTGTATGGTTCAGGGCATGTCAGCCCTTCAAGGTAGTCCAGAACAGGAAACCAAAACCAAGAATACCACTGTATCTTTATTGTAAGGTTAAAATAATAGAATCTTGCACCACCTCCTGTGGTTTTATTTACCAGAAAACTAGAGAGGGTTTCTTCTGAGATTTTTTCTCCATCCCCTTCCCTGCTTTGGAATCAGACCATTGTCTAGGCCAGGGGTAGGCAACTTTGGCTCTTTTATGACTCTTGCTGGCTCAGGAATTCTGGGAGTTGAAGTCCACGAGTCATAAAAGAGCCAAGGTTGCCTACCCCTGGTCTTCTAGGCTGTAGCTCTTCCTCCTTTCACTCAAGGTTGTTCTCACAGCCCATTATAAGGCCTGGCTATTTTCATATCACGTTTCAAAGTGAACGTGCATGCCACGTATGATCTTGGAAACTTACTCTGCTGCGGCTCCCATTTGAAGAAATTCTCTCTATAGGAGATTAAGAGCAAGGCCTTTTCAATGGTAGCACCCATCTGGTAGAATAACTTGCTATCATATGTAAGGATTGCCTCCTTCCCTCCTGAGTTTCCGATAGGAGATGAAAATCTCACTCTGGAAGAGAGCATTTGAGGTTTAAGTTTCCTTTTACGACCTACCTCCACTATTTAGTGCTATCATAACATATACATTGTCGCTGTTTGATGTCTTTAACCTTTCCTCCCCCCCCCCCTTGTACGCTGTTCAGAGTCATTTTGAAATATAGTCGCACAGAAATCCTAGTAATAAATATGTAAATAAATAAATACAGTTGGCCCTGCCGTACTTCTTCATCCTTCTTTCCCTCTCCCAAGTTTTTTAATTGCCCTGTCTGCAAGTAATTTCGTGGGACAGCTGTGAGGAAAAGCAGGAAATGGGAGAAAAAGGAATTGCATTGCAACATGGGCCAATAGCTCCTAAGATGAAATGTGATACTTCCTGCAATATTTTCTTTTTAAATAACTATTAGATTCTAGTGACAAGTGCCTTGGTTTCTAGATAGGCGTAGTTTTGTTTTAATTGGTTTTATTTGAAATTGATTACCTGCCTTGGAAAATGTACAGAACAACAATAATTTGACTTTGTGTAGTGTATACCTATATAACTTATCTTGGAATGTTGTATACAGTCAGGAATCTGTGATTTGCTCTGAATGCCCCATCTCTGAAAGGTTTTCCTTTGTTTTATCCTAAAAGTATAAACTGTACACAGCATTCCAAGATAGGTTATATATGTATACTGGAATGGACTTCAAGAAATCAACAAAGGAAAACCTTCCCAGAGTGGAAAATTGATCATTCTTCTTTAGAGATAGCAGAGGAATTCTTGCTCATCTTAAACTTACACCTGAAACATGAGGCACCTTTATCTTTCCTGGATTTTCAGGGAGGCTTTTATTACAGTATAAAATGTAACCAACTTACTTATTATCCTAACTTCTACCTTATCACGTATTACTAAGCTTATACTATATTATCCTGTACAGATAGTCCTCGCTTAACAACCCTAAATGGGACAGGCAACTGCACCACTAAGTAGTTTAAATGGGAAACCACATGGCCACAAAACTAATCAGTTTCACACCTTCAGCTTTTCTTTGCCTCCCAACTGCCCTTTGGAATGCTCCAGTGCCTGTTTACTGTCTTGTACACATCAAAAGCAATGTGATCATACTGAAGCTGGGAGCCATTGGCATGACAAATAAACAGTTTACTCTCTTGCCATCTCTATCTCCAATCTCTCTGCTCTGTGAGGAAGAGAGGAAAAAACCCCAAATGATTTCTGTAGGTAATCTTCCTTCCCCCTGCTGCAGAGCAGAGAGATTGGAGAGAAAGGAATTGTAAGAGGAGAGTATGTTATTTGTTCTTCTATGCATCAAAAGCAATGTGATCATGTTGGCAGCCTGGGGCTGGGACCACAAGGGTGTTATATGAGCAGCTTACTCTCTTGCAAGCCTTTCTTCTCCAATCTCTCCATTCTTCAAAGACGAGAGAGAAATCAATCTATTTATATGGGTAATCTCTCCTTGGCCTGACCTTTTCTGTTGCTGGGGTGAGTGCATTTTTTTTAATGTACAGAAGAGCCTATAGCTTACTCTCTTGAATTCTCTTCCTCTCTAATCTCTCTGCTCTATAAAGCGGGGGGAAGGGCCAGGCAAAGGAGAGATTTCCTACAGAAATCTCTTCCCAAGTTATCTCCAGACCTGCACAAAACCTCCCTCAGCCCTCCAAAGACATCCCCCCATTCTCCGTGAACCCCCATGGTGTCCCTATGTTTTTTACTTTCTGCTTAATGACCTACACATCTTGGGGTTACAATAGCAATTCCCATCACCTAAGTCAGACATGTCCAAAGTCCGGCCCGCGGGCCATTTGCGGCCCGCGGCCCGGTTTAATCCGGCCCTCGAGCAGCCCTCCCTGCTCTATATAAATGCGGCCCTCCCACGGCCCTCCGGCAAGTCCCATGAGAGAGAGAGAGAGAGAGAGAGAGAGAGAGAGAGAGAGAGAGAG